>NW_027551573.1:6354410-6376461 GCF_008692635.1 Crocuta crocuta | reverse complement strand
CTTTGGTTAGGTTTTTTTTTTTTTTTTTTTTTTTGGTGTTTTGGTGTTCCACTTGGTCTTCAAGTTCACCTCATTCTTAGAGTATCGTCCTTTGAAGAAGTAGAGTTTCAAATGACAACTCCTCTTGAAGCTCGTATTAAATACAGAAGACCCATTTTCTGTGTTCTATGATGGAGACACTTTGATTTGACTAGAACTCCTGGGATGGAGGCTGTTTAGAAAAGTGCTTTGGGGGGCGCCTGGGTGGCTTAGTCGGGTAAGCGTCCGACTTTCGCCTAGGTCATGATCTCGCAGTTCGTGGGTTTGAGCCCCGCGTCGGGCTCTGTGCTGACTGCCAGCTCAGAGCCTGGAGCCTGTTTCGGAGTCTGTGTCTCCCTCTCTCTCTGACCCTCCCCTGTTCATGCTGTCTATCTCTCTCTCTCCTAGAAATAAATAAAAATTAAAAAAAAAAAAAAAGAAAAGTGCTTTGGGTTGAAGGGGCATGAATATGGGTGGGGGGATTTGGTGGGAGACAGGGTGAAGAATTAAGTCACTCACTTGCCGAGGGAGGGAGAAGATAGAGAAAGGAAAGGAGGTGGGTGTAGCCAGAAAGATTGTGAAGCGTATGCCCTTCACGTGGCTTCTCTCCTGACTCTCCCAGGCCTACAGTCGTGTTAGGAAATTCATAAAGTGCTTGTGTTTGAATACATTTTGAGTGGAAACAGTGAAGATACCAAGCTTCGTGCTGAGATTGATAAAGGGTGGGACAGAGCTGGAGCAGCACGGGTGAATTAAAAAATGGGGGAAATACAGAAAACATGATGTTAAGCCCTAAAACCTTCCCAGAACAATGGACAGTGCTGGAGACTTTCTCCAGATAATGTCATTAGCTATTCGTCAAAGGTAACTAAATCCCCATTTGATGTTATTCTGTTATTTATGTTATTATTAATTTCATAGGGGTTCCATCTGACTTCTGAGCCACATCTGGTTGTCTTCACTTGCATTTTAGTACAAGAGTAAGTATGAGGCGGTAGATTTATTTTTCTCTTTCTTTCTTTTTTTTTTTTAAAAAAATCAATAACCAGTTTGCAATGTCTTTGATAGAAATTCAATGACTAACATACGGTTTTACTTTATCAAGAAGCTGGGATATTGTCAACAGCCTTCCAAGAAAGTAACTGATTCAAAATCCAATTGTCAAAACATTCACCGGGCGCTCGTTGCATGCCAAAACAGTGTGTAGGGTCCTGGGAAGATTAAGAGATACATTCTCCCTCCTCAGAAGAAATGCCACCAAACAGCATAAGCGTGGGACCAGAGGAGCAATTCCAAAATGCATTAAACAGAGGCAAACATAGCAAAGACTATGTGACATACTCAGCAGGTTGAAACTAAAGCAGGGCTACCTGGGGGTATATAACCTATACTATTGACACTGGAGACCCCAAAATCACAGCTGTCAAACACATGCCATTTGGGGGCGAAGTGGAAACTTGTATCCCTTCTATGGACATTCCAAAGAATTTCGGCCTGAAATTAGCTAGGACTATGGACAGAATGATCAAGGAAGTGTTTGTGAGAGATTTATCTCATGTCCAAGCTCCAAATTGCTTCTTGAGGAATCAATCTAGAGGACTCCCAGTTCTCTTTTGAAACCGCTTTTAGGAAAAATCAAAAGACCTGTTTTTGAAGAGCCTGATATCATGGTGGCCTAACAAAGCATCCTGGGAATTGCCTTAGGAGGGAATGCCTGGAGACGTAGCCATGGGTGAGGTGCAGGAATGAGGAGTGGTGAGTTAAGCTGGCATAACACACAGAGGGATAGAATAGCAGCAAGGTGAGAATAAGAAAGTACCCAAAAGCAAATTTAATTCTCCCCTACTCCTGCTGGTGCAGTACTCAACTAATGCAGCATCCACAGGCACATAGCAGATGTTTGGTAAATATTTGTGAAAAGAATCTACAAACATTAGGGTGCCTGGGTGGCTCAGTTGGTTAAGCATCCAACTCTTCTGCTCAGGTCATGATCTCATGGTTTGTGGGCTCTGCATTGACAGTGGAGAGCCTTCTTGGGATTCTCTCTCTCCCTTCCTCTCTCTGCCCCTCCCTCGAAACAAATAAATAAGGTTTAAAAAAGACTATATAAATATGGATAGAAGATCTAAAATCATCACTTAAGGAGCACAGATGCTATTCACTTTCAGAGCCACCTTGTATTTACGGTATCGCTTTGAAAGTGGACATCGATCATGCCACGGAGATCATTTCCAATAGCAGAGAAGTTCTGAGGACTCTGAAAACTTTCAGGAAGAGGCAAGCCCAGAGATTGTGATAAGCAAAGTGATTCACTGAGGAGCTGGGGGGGGGTGGGGGGGGGGGGGGGAGAAAGAGGCAGAACTGAGCCAAGGTTCAGAGATAACAGAAACTCTTCACCAAATGAAAGGTGGCTGTGAGCGGCCCATCTGTCACTGATTTCGGGAAAAGCTCACGGACAGAACAGGTGGGCCCAGTGCTTTCAAGTGAAGACCTCAAGGGAATCCCACTTGTTCAGACGGCCCCCAAGTCCCATGGGAACCTGAACAAGAAAGAATTCAGAGCTCGCAAAACTATGCACAGCGAAGTGTACCTGTAAACACAGGAAAACTGAAAATTTCCTGGGAATGTCAACTACCAACAAAGGATTTTTGGGTGTGCTGCCAAATTCAGGTTCATGAAAGTGCGTCAAGAAATGAAAACATTGTCGTTGTCGTTGGTGGTGCTGACGGCGGCGGTGGTGGTGGCAGGGAAAGGGGAAAAGAGAGTGAGAATTGCAACTCTCTTTTTTTTCACCAAAGGAAACCGCAACTCAGAAAGACGAAAACAGCTTTCTCAAGGTCCCACACACAGCAGAAAGCCTTTCTTTAAAGCTACATATGATATATCACCAGCTGACATATTACGTATTTTTTGACTGGAATATCATTTCCATTAAAATGGGAATTTTCTATCTGTTATTGACATATCTGCAGCACCCAGAACAGTGCTTGGCACAAAGTAGGTGCTTGGTAAAAATGTGTTAAAGGAAAGAATGGTTGAAATGTCCAGACCCTTATCACAATGACCTTTAGACTACATCATACTGTTTCCTAAACCTCGGGACCCTTGGACGGCTCAGGTCAGCCGGTATTTACCATGTACACATTACACGCCTGGCACTGAGCTAGTTTGCTTGTTGGGAAGTGTGTGTACTAGTAAGGGCTCTTTCAGAAGCAAACTGCAAAAACCCAACTGAATCTAGCTTAAACCTAAAAAGGGGTGTGGGTGGTGGCGATTTGCTGGTTCAAGTAACTGGAAAGTTCAAGGTATGCCCACAAGAATGGCTGGAACTCACAGCACACAACAAAAAGAAAGAGAAGGTTTCTGGATTTTGTTGCTCTATTACTCAAGGCTCTGTTTCTTCTCTGTCTTGGCTTCATTCTTAGTCAAGATTTCTTTAGACAATAGTCCTGGGAGTGTTCCAGGCTAACATCTTCCTTGCTTAGCTGTGGAAAGAAGATTCCTTTATTCTAACGGTTCAAACAAAACCCTAAGTAGTGTTCCTGCTGATTCTGTCTGGATTAGGTGCCGGTCGCAGTGAGTTACTGACAAATGGGAGGCGGTAATTCACTTACACAGGTGTGGGTTAGGCCACCACATATGGAGCCTGGGATGGGGTCAGCCCCATCCAAACTACATGCACTGGACTAAGAATTAAGTCCCTAAAAGAATATTGGGGGCGCCTCATCCAAAATAAGACATGCTGCTGTGAAGGTGAAGGGTGCATATCCCCACCCCAGATCGGTATTGGTGGTAAAAGCAGTAAGAAAAGTCCTTGAAGTTGAGGAACTAAGTTTTTGTTGGAGGAAAATCCCAAATTGATTCATAAATAACCAGAGAGCACTTGACTAATATCAAGTCTGACTTTGAACTTATGACAGGAGTATCTTGTATAGGTAACTTCTGGAATTTCAGTTTCGTTGTAGGATTCAATTTTGTGCTGTTCCCACTGACACCCCTTCACCACGTGTGCCCCGAATAGGCACGTCCCCTCCGCAAGCCCCCTTGGAATTGTTGGTGCGGCACAGCCAGTCAACCATCTAGGTTTGGCCCGTTCCCATCTTCAAAGCAAGTTGTTCAAACAACTGGTAGTTGTTTTATTATTGCATTTTGCCTTTTAAAAACAAAAATAAATAGGGGCTGCTGGATGACTCAGTCGGTTAAGCATCTGACTTAGGCTCAGGTCATGATCTCACGGTTTGCGAGTTCAAGGCCCAGGTCGGGCTCTGTGCTGACAGGGTAGAGCCTACTTGGGATTCTCTCTCTCTCTCTCTCTCTCTCTCTCTCCCTCCCCCCCCCACTTATGCACTCTCTCTTTCTCTCTCTCAAAATCAATAAATAAACATTTTACAAAATTTAAAAAAAACATAAAGGAAGACCTGTATCACAGACATAAATGGAACACCGGCATCTCTAGTCATAAGTTGAAAGTATCTGAAAAATCAAACAACGTTATTCAATTCTTCGTAGGCACTGTTTGCTGCCGAGGCTCTAAGCCCAAGGTGGGCTCTCTCTTTACTGAAACAACAACAATGAAAACAAAACAAAACAAAAAATGAAGTAACCAGTAAATATCAGAGAACTATTAAAGGCATATTAGCACCAAATTTGTATTTTCTTTTCCTTGATTTCAATGTAAGAATTGAAAGAGAATTGAAAAGGCAGTAACTTCCTCCCTATGGGATATTATTTAAAGCCTGGCCCAGGCACTCCCTAGAATGATCACATTGCATCCACGACAGATGCCTGGGGGAAGCAGCAAGCCAGGGGAACTAGGGAGAGAGGTGAACAAGGTAAGCGAGACTGGGGAGGAATTTCTGGAAGCAGGGAAGCTTGAGGTTGGCCTCGCAGGGCGGGCATGACTTTGACCTATGTGCTGTAACAAATGCCCTGTGGTAAGGCCGCAAACACAAGCAAGGCCCAGTGTGAGGTCTCCCAGAAGGCCCAATGCCCGGTTCTGTCAGGGTGACACCAATGCCAGAGTGTTTGTGTCAGCAGCAAGGAACCCCTTTTCCATTCCCTCCTTAATCATTTGTACTTTTTAAAAATGAAATTTGATTTGATTTTATTATTTTTTTAATGTTTATTTATTTATTTTGAGAAAGAGAGAGACAGGAAGCAGAAGGACAGGGAGAGAGAGAATCCTGAGCCTGCTTGGGATCATGACCTGAGCCGAAACCAGGAGTCGGGCACTTAACTGAGCCACCAAGTTTCTTCTCCTTATTTATTTTATTTTATTTTATTTTATTTTATTTTATTTTATTTTATTTCATTTTATTTCATTTTATTTTATTTTATTTTGTTTTATTTTGTTTTGTTTTGTTTTGTTTTGTTTCGTTTCGTTTCGTTTCGTTTCATTTTATTTTATTTTATTGTCACTTGCTTTTCACTCCACTTACATTCATTTCATAGAATTATTTTTGCTCAGAACAAATGGTTGTTACTAATGGTGCTGTCATCACCAAGGACCCCGTATGTCCCACCATCATCCCCTACAACAACGCCAGCGAAACAAGAAGCTCGGCTATGAATCAGAGGCTGGAACTGCAGCTGGCGTAGACCCACCAGGGATGCCCCACCAGAGTGGACAGGGTGCATGGGACCCACCGTGGTGGACAGGGTACGTGGGAATAATTCTGACCAGACAGAATGTGTCCTATATTCTCACAGAGAATGACCTGTGGTCAATCTCACAGTATCTCACCCCAATCCCTCATGATGGGCCCCAAATTCTCTTTTCACCAGTAATAAAGAAAACACACGTTACAAAAAGGCAGTTCATCTGTGAACATATTGGCTAGGATAACACATCTTAGAGCTAAATGTGTCATTGTAAATGGACTCATTTTATGTCTCCACATACTGTAGATGTTTAAAAAAAGGCATAAGCACAGAAACTATGGGAACTGAACCAGAGTAGGAGCCCATGAGCTGAGACCCTAGTATAATCTGACTTTTGTGTGGCCCGTTTTCTTTGTTTAATATTTTCTTCATGGGGTGGAGGAGGAAGCCAGAAGAGACAGCAGCGAACACAGAGCATTGTATTTGGACAAACAGAAATATATTCAATGTATAAATTATTTGTCATCACCAGAATATAGTGTGATTTAAAAATATTTTGTATGGTAATATATAATTGCATATTATATATGAGTCATGCCATCATAATTTTTTAAGTCTTATCTTCCGGTATCTAATCAATCACCAGTTCCTCTTCCTTCTACCACCTAAACATACCTGAAAGTTTCTTTTAAGTTTATTTATTCATTTTGAGAGACAGAGAGAGTGCATGAGTGGCGGAGGGGTGCAGAGAGAGAGAGAGAATTCCAAGCAGGTTCTGTGCTGTCAGAGCAGAGCCCAACGCAGGGCTCAGTCTCACGAACTGTGAGATCATGACCTAGGCCGAAATCAAGAGTCGGATGCTTAACCAGCTGAGCCACCCAGATGCCCTTGAAAAGCAATAAGTTTTACTTATAGGAATCCCCATCCGTATTGCCAATGTCCTCTCTTATTGGACAAATGGGAAAGCCTCTATCTTGGTCTCTCTCTTTGCACCATTGTCATCAAATGGAAGCAAGTGACAATCCTGTCACTCCCATTGTTAGATCCCTCGGAGGTTCCTCGCTGATCTCAAGATGGAGACCCACTTCCTTACAGAAGCCTCCAAGGCTCCTGCAATTTTTTTTCTTGCCTCTGCTTCTCTCCAGCCTCACCTCTCACTACCTGCTTTCTCTCCTACCTTGTGGAACCTCAGCTCTGGCCAGAAGATATGCATTTGAATGTGGTGTTAGAGGCAAACACTGTAGCCGGGCTTCCAGGGGCCAAATCCTGGCTCCCCAGCTGATTAGCTAGCTGCATGATCTCAGACTAGTTACTTGACCTCCCCACTTGCTTCATCAGTGAGGCGGGGGGAACGATGAGTCTCATTGTTCAAGTTGTCATCAAGATTATGTGAGTTAAGATAACTTTTAGAGTAGTCATAGAACAAATAAGTCACTGGGATGAACGGTACTGCAGAGAGAATACAGTCAATGATCCTGTAATAATGTTCTATGGTGACAGATGATGGCTACACTTGTGATGAACACAATGCAACATATAGCCTCTATATGTTGGAATCACTATGTCGTACACCTGAAACTGATGTAACGTTGCATGCCAATTTTACTTCAAATACAAAAAAAATTGCTTAGAGCAGAATTAAACTAGCCAGAGGGCCTTAGGACCTCTTAACATTTCACTCTCTGTGTAATGCATCTTCTATCCCCATCTCCTTCCCACTTGGAAAATCCTAACTATTCATCAAATTCTATCTGTTATGCACTGAACTGTGTCCCTCTCCCCCTTCCAAACTCATAGGTTGAGGCTCTAATCCCTAATATTTCAAAATGTGACTGTATTTTGAGGCACAGTCTTTAAAGAGGTGATTACATTAAAAGGGGGCCATTAACTGGGCCCTAATCCAATCTGATTGGTGTCCTTATAAGAGGACATGTGGACACAGATCAACAGAGAAAAGACCATCTGAGGACACAGCAGCAGAGTGGCCATGTGCAAGCCAAGGAGAGACTCCAGAACAAACCAAGGATGCCAATACCTTGACCTGAGATTTTCTAGCCTCCAGAACTGTGAGGAAATAAATGTCTGTTGTTTGAGCTACCTAGTCTGCCATATTTTGTTATGGCAACCCCAGGAGCCTATTACAGACTTGCAGATTTGGGACTCAGCAAACCTCCACAATCATGTGAGCCAATTTTTTAAGTTCTTTCTCTCTCTGTTTTTCAATAAATGGATGGATGAATGGATGGATGGATAGATAGATCTAGATGGATATAGATAGATAGATCTAGATGGATAGAGATGATAGATAGATAGATAGATAGATAGATAGATAGATAGATAGATCTAGATGGATACAGATAGATAGATCTAGATGGATACAGATAGATAGATAGATAGATAGATAGATAGATAGATAGATCTAGATGGATATAGATAGATGGATGGATGGATAGATAGATAGATAGATAGATAGATAAATAGATAGATAGATAGATTTGGATAGATAGATATGTAGATAGATCTTTTTACAGCTATATCTATATATCTTTATCTCTATCTCTGTATCTCTATCTCTCTATTTCTATCTCTATAAAACCCACTTGTTGTAGGTTCTTCCTTCCAGCACACAGCACCCCTGGGATAGAATGCCGTACCTATGATCATGTGGTACCTGTCCATCTTGCCTGTCTGATGGTAACATCCTAAAGTGAAGACTCAGCTCTGCTGTTCGTTGCTGCTCCCCAAGCACCTATCACAGTGAGTCAGTATGGGATGGATACACATGGAAAACCCACAGTGGAAGACATAAGTTTTTATCATGTCTTTGCTCTTACAACTCCCAAGAAAGTGAAAAGAACACATCTTTTCATAGAGATGATCAATATATTCACCAATATGATGAATATATTTGTTATCCTTCAGTCTGTTGTTTTAAATCAAGATTTTGCTGAGTTTGTATGTTCGATGGGAGAAAAATTTTACTGTAAATCCCTTTTTATTCTGGCTGTGTATACCTTATAGTTATAGAGATATATTGGATACAAATGTGAGTGGGTGAGAAACGGAACAGCATGACTGACAACAGTGACAATAGATTTAGGAGCAAGTGTCAAGCCGGGGAAGGGGAAATTTGCTGATTGCATTCCATAATTCTGTGTTTAATATTTCCAGGAAAACCAATTCTGTCACTTCTGTGAGACTTAGCTTTTGCTGCAGGACATGACATGATAGCCATGATTTTTTTTTTCAGTATTTTTGCATCTTGGATTGCAAGCTTCTGGCTCTTAAGTAAAAATAATGCCACATTTCTTATTTGTGAAGTCACTGCGTGACACGGGGAAATTCACCAATGTAGCAATCAATCAATGACGAGTAAGTAGTCGAACTGTCACTAAATGGTGTGCACTTTTTTTTTTTTTTGGATACCTTCCTTCTTATTACTCTGTATTCTCAACTCTAAAATGTCTGCCAGAAGGAGGGGATGACTTAGGTGTCTCTAAAACTCATTTAACAATGATAGCTATAAACAAATAATCAACTCACCCAGCAGGTAAGGTATATAAGACCAATGTCCGCCATGCCACATCTTCCAAGATTTTTCAGAAAGTATTCCCCACAACTCTTCCTCTCATTTAAGTATTTCTGGGGACCCCCCGACAATTATTAAGAAATGACTAGGTCCTTGGTATTATGATAGATGTGGGGGGAGGGATGATGATGAGCAAGAGGGCTCTGTCCCCTGGAGACAAGAGATTCAACGGGCACTTACAATTCTGTGTGATGATCTCTCTGATAACAGAAGCCCTGGGTATCACCAAATTCACACCCAGGAGTTTCTCACATAATCCTGTGTGGCAAGGAATCCGAGAAAGCTTACCAGAGGGAGTGAGGTCTAGTGAGACATAAAGGATAAGTAAGGGTTGCCTAGGTAATAGCATGGAGGCATGGGGTTGGTTGGGTAGGAAGGACATATTCCAGGCCAAAAGTTGTAGCCATGCTGAGCTCCTCACTCCTCCTTCCCTGATCTTGGTATCTTTCATCATTCCCTCCTCTTGGAGCTCTGCTCAGACAAGCTCTATTCATCCACATTCCGTCCATCCCTTAAGACTTGAGTAGAACACTATCCTTTCCAAGAAGCCTTCTCTGATCTCCTAGACAAGAAGCCAGCTCTCTCTATAATCACCTGAACATCCAGAGACAAACTGAAAGACCATTTCTCCATTACAACTTCAGTGATGGGTCATCTTACACAAACTGTATATTTATGTATTTATGCCAAGGCATAAATGTGCTTTCAGTAAAATAATGGTACCGGAAAAGGACACTGAAAACAATTTACTTCATCACTACACACTCCTGAGAAAGTGCAAAATGAAGGAAACCACACACACTGCAGCAATTCCTTTATTATTTTAAAAATTCTCTTTTCTTAGATTTTTCATGTTCTGTGCTTCCCATGTTTATTTTTCTCTTCTTTGTTTTAATTTTTTAAAATGTTTATTCATTTTTGAGAGACAGAATGCAAGCAGGATAGGGGCAGAGAGAGAGAGAGAAAGAGGGAGATATAGAATTGGAAGCAGGCTCCAGGCTCTGAGCTGTCAGCACAGAGCCCGACATGGGGCTCAAACCCACAAACCGTGAGATCCTGACCTGAGCCGAAGTTGAGCATTTAACTGACTGAGCCACCCAGGTGCCCCCACACCAACCAGTTTCTACCAAAAACACATCCAACTTGGCTCTTCATCTTCTCTGCTCATTTCTCTCTGCTTCGGTAAAGTCATTCTCTCCTTTTTTTGGCATAATAATGGGAGGATGGGGGAAAGGGATGATCATATACAAGCATTTTCCCCATCACACTAATATGAGAATTTGTGCTATTAATACATTATCTTCCGTACCAGGCCTGTGATTAATATTTAAGCCAAGAGCCTCCCAGTCTGATTTTTAAAACTCCTACCAACAAAGACCCTCCCAAAAACATAAGACTGTTCTTTCCCTGCTCCCTGTAAGGAGCATATCTTTTTCTATCCTCTAGTTCTCTATATTATTATTCAATCAATTGTTTGGCATTTATTGAATATGTACTTTGACAAATTACGGTACTTTCTTACTGAAGTTCAGGGAACCTGTGGTTTTCTCCACGTGATATTGTGATTTATAACGAGAAGTAGATATTTGGTCTTTGACCTGCTCCTGGCATAGAGCTCCTAAAACCATTTGGAATGTCCTAAGTGATGAGAGCCTTAAAAGTGTCTTTTCCTATGTTAACAAGTGACTTTTGGAAATCTGCTAAGTCACCAAAGTTTGGGACTGGTTGCCAGTAGAGCCAACCATGTGATTAAGGGTTTGAAACTTTCAGTCCCAAGCTCTCCCCAGCCTCGCATCTTAGGGGAGGGGAAAGGGGTTGGAAATTGAATTCAATTCTCAGCAGGCAATGAGAATTGCCTGATTTAATCAATCATGCCTGTATGACATAGCCTCAATCAAAAGGACAGGACCGTGGAGGGCATAGCACCATGTTGAAATTTGGGGGGGGTGTTGATGCACTTGGAGAGAACATGGAAGTTCGCCATACTTTGCCTTATGCATTCCTTCCATCTGGTCATTCTGGAGTTATATCCTTTTATAGTAAACCAGTCACCTAGTAAGTAGAACATTTTTCTATGTTCTCTGAGCCACTCTAGAAAATTTATCAAACCCGAGGAGAGGGGGGTTGGATCCTCCAATCTAGAGCCAGTCAGTCAGAAGCGCTGGTGACAACTTGGTCTCACAACTGGCATCTGCAGTGGAGATGGAGGGCAATCTTGTAGGCTTGAGGCTTTCCCCTGTGGGATCTGATGCAATCTCCTGGTGGATAGTATGAGAATTGAGTTGAACTGTAGGACACTCAGCTTGGTGGTGTGGGGAAAACCTTCACACATTGATGACCAGAATCAGAATCATTAGTCTCCAAATATAAAATCAAATTTTCAGAGGTTACCTTAGGGAAAGCCTTCATCCATGCTTCTTCACCTTGGTAGGATGCTACCAAATTACTTAGAAAGAGGAGCTAATGAGGTCAAAGTATATATAAAGTCTGGGTAGGTTTGTACAAGAGCAAAGTCTTTTCCTCAACATTGGTCCATGTCTTTGGATACTGCTTGATGTTTTACAAATTCAGGCAGCTGATCAGAAGAAAAATCAGAAAAGAATTAGTAAATGCCTTTGAAGAGTATAAAAGTCCCCACCTCTGGAGAAATAGGCCAGTAGGATGCTTCATGGTGGGTAAGTCAACAGATCATCATGGCACACAGAGCAGAGCACTTTTCTGATTTGGGATCTCAGAACTTCATGGAAGGGGCCAAATATCAGGACCCTGAATAAAGCTAGGACACAAACACAAGAAAAAGCTGTTGACCCATACTTTAAGAAGGAGTGAAAGGTTCTTCCTCAAGAATTAAGCAAGTCATGAATCTTCTCATTAACAAGAGTGACCCATGTTCTCTCACCCTTGCCTTTTATGCAATTTTTCCCATCCAGCATAAAAAGAATTATCAAAACTTATGCTAGAAATATTATTAAGAGCTGGCCTGCCTGTTACAAAATTGCTCCCACGAGGAATCTACACAGCAGTTCAGGATAGGCTATGAATGTGATTGGATTAATTAGAACACATCAGAAAATTTTCAAGTGGGGGAAATAAAACTCTGATGGAAATTATTCCCAGGAATGCTCTTAATATATCAGAGTTACCATATGAGTATTGAGATAGTGTGATAATTCACTAAATGGCCTGAAATTATTGTAGTAAATTGGTACCCAGCTATAAACATATATAACCTACTCATTATTTAATTCTCAAATACCTAGTTAGGGTCTAATATGAGTTGACAGCAGTTAGGTGCAGAACACGGTGTAGGGTGAGCAGACAAAATCCTATCCTCCTGGGCATTCATTCAAGAGAGAGATGGGAAATACTTTTCACACTGGTAAGACAGTAGTAAGAGGTATGAAGAAAACCTAAGCAGAGTAAGAAGACAGGGTGGAGTGAGCTTTAGAACAAATAGTTATTGTCGATGGGTACTCCAAAAGAGTTCTCCAAGAAAGTTTCATTTTCACAAACACCTGAATCACAGGGGACACGCCCACAAGAGATCTGAAGAAGATGTCCCAGATACATGCCAAAGTGGCAACAAACTTGGGATAGAGGGTGACATCATGGAAAAAGTGTGACTAAAACAGGTAGTCTGGAGAGGAAAGACCTTTGGAAAGAAGGGAGGCAAGAATGTGAGATACCCATAGGTTGGATCAATCATCACTGTAGATGTTGCCTTCACCGTGAATGATAAAGACACAACTGTGGGAGAGACCTACTGAGCTGTTTTAACTGCCAATGAATGGGATGTGGAGTGGCTCAGACATCAATAGATGACTCTCCCAAACGTGGTAGTACTAAATTGTCTGGCAACCTCCATCTCAGAGCGACTGGTGTTTAGAGAAGAGGAGACAGGAAATGATTTAGAAAGAGCGATGAGGAAGAGAAGGACATGAACGATCTCTAGGTTCTGGTCCAGGATTTGGGGTGGCCAGGCCTCAGAGCACAATGCTGAGGAGAATGTCCAAAGAACAGGATACAGGATATTTTGTTGATGATCATGAATCTCCTATGCCACAGTTTTGGGGGCTGAAGTGGAAACCAAAACAAATTTGGGGCTTTACTGAGTCATGTATCATTCGGAGGCATTACGAGCTACCGACGTGCCTGAATCCCATGACTTTCTATCTCATGATACTGGAAAATATTTGAATGGATCATAATAAAGAGCCACTGAGTATGCTAAAAAGACGAAGCATTCCAATTTTCTACATTTCCCTCCTTACCTCAAAGCACAGCATTTGACTGATAGCCAGCCTTATTAGCTTCTCTAATATAAATTTTAGAGGTTGACATGTTATCGAAATGGACACTGCAATTTCAGATAGCAGCTGTACTTCCAATTGATAGACATTTTGGGAGCTGAAAGATAAAACTGACTTCCCACACCCCAACACCACACGTCAACTCGGCCAAGAGTACTTCCCCAAGAGATGCCTTACACAGCAGTGCCAAGGGTGTGTCACCCATGTTCACTGACTTTTCTATTTTGGTGAACAGATGGGGGAAATGGCACTATCAGATAAGATAACATGATGAATGTTCCCAGATTGCACCTGTACTCTGAATCCTGGAGCTCTAAAAGTTCCTTGACTTAGCTGAAGCCAGAGAAATCAGTTGGAACTCAAGCTGCGTGTGTAATGTGAAGTGGGTCAAGCCTCCCCTCTCCCAGTGCCTCTAATAGATTGGTCGAACCACTCTGCTTAAATTACAAAGTGAGTTGGCTCCTCCGAGCTCACAAGGTTCATGCTTCTCCTTTAAACTTCAAAGATAGTTATTGACAGTGTGTGAGGAGCCCAGCTTCTTATCGCCAATTGTTTCATTAAGGGACTTTATCCCTCACAGGGGAGTGGGCTGCAGTTAGGAAAATAAGGACAGAGAGTGGAGCAAACAGAAGGAAAAGAAAAAAGAAATTAAACAAACAAACAAAGAAAACCAAACGAATCAATACGCCGGCAAACGAGGAGAGGGCAAAGAGAAGCATAATGAGAGAGGACGAGGGGTAGTTTTCCAGAAACAGTCAGTGCCTTTCTCACCAGCAATGATTCACTCCGTGTTGCAGCTCATTGCGCTTATATTGAATTATGAGACTTAGTTCTGAGCACCACTAGAGAGGATCCATTAGCAAAGAACTTCATGCGCACATGAACAAGAGAGGAGGCCTATTCGGTCTTTTCCTTATGCTTATTGAAACCTGCTAATTCAATATCGGGAAGAACGACCAAAGTGATTTTGTAGATACTACAAGGATAGTGTTTGGGTTAACCTCAACTATTTTTTATAACTATTTTGTACCATATCCTCATTTCTGGCTCTCCTGAAACAGTATAAATACGCGTAGTTAGAATTTGTAGATGATAAACGGAATTTTCTCCTTGCTTTCCCCACCATTCCTTTTGCCCATTCAAGTACGCTTGCCACCAGGTTTTGCCAAGGATTTCTGGAAAGGACCATGGCATGGAGACAATGAGCGTCTCAGCAGGAACCCGTATGGAGAGAAATCTCAATGAGGCCTCATGATGACTTCATACCTCATAAGACAGGCATTGTCATGACCCTTGGGAGCTACAGGACCTTAGTTTGAGCTTGAATTTCCTGGAAACTTGGAAACACAGAAGGTCAGAGTCAAATGACATTGATTTATTGAAAGTGAAGATATATACCTGAGTTTTTTTAAATTGATTTATTTATTTTGAGAGAAAGAGAAAGCACAAGTGGGGGAGGAACAGAGAGAGATGGAGACAGAGAGAATCCCAAGCAAGCTCTGCCCTATCAGCCCAGAGACCTACATGGAGCTTGAACCTATGAACCATGGGACCATGGCTTGAGCTGAAATCAAGAGTCATATACTTAATGGACTGAGCCACCCAGGCACCCCAGTAAAGGAATATATCTTTTGAGTATGTGTTCTGAGATCCATACCTAGTATACATATCAGTATCTCTGCAAATGTATATAAATGCACAGACACACGCGCACACACACATACACACACACACATACACACACACTTGTATTATATCACAGAAGACTGTCCTGAGACCATAGACACCAAACTGTTAACAAGCTACTCTTGAAGATTGAGGCAGATACACAAGGGCAAGAAAAGGAAAGGGTAGGGGCACCTGGGTGGCTCAGTAGGTTAGGCGTCTGACTTCGGCTCAGGTCATGATCTCACGGTTCATGGGTTCGAGCCCCGCATCGGGCTCTGTGCTGACAGTTAGCTCAGAGCCTGGAGCCTGTTTCAGATTCTGTGTCTCCCTCTTTCTCTGACTCTCCCCTGTTCATGCTATCTCTCTCTCTCTCTCAAATAAATAAAACATTAAAGAAAAAAAAAAAAAGAAAAGGGTATGATAGCTTTTAAAGAGAGAAAAAGAGCCAAGAATGTGTCAGACACTCATTTACATGCATGATCCAATGACTTCTCTAACTAGCACAAACTTGCTGGCAGTTCCCAGGACAAGGTCTTGGACTTCAAGGGAAGGAAGCATGGTCCTGGACCAACAATATGAACAAGCAAATAGTCACTCTCAACTCAACTACGTAGAGAAAGGGAGGCCTCTGTTTCTTTCTTCCTTATCTCACTTTTTCCGTCCTCCATCTCTTCCTGCCTCCACTCTTCTGTTTTTCAACTGCACAGGGGTATGACTCATAGACAAAGAACAGTACGTATTCAAGGTGTACAATTTGATGATTTTGAATCCATGATACCATCACCACAATCAAGATAAGAAGACGTTTCCAACACCTGTTGGAGTTTCTTTGTGTCCCTTCCGTTTTCGTTGTTGTCGTTTTGTTTTGTGGCAAGAACTCTTCGTAGATCTAGCCCCTTAGCAAAGTTCGAGTGCGTAATACGTGTACCGTTAGATGCGGGCCTCATGTTGAACTGTGGACCTCTAGACTTGCTCGTCTAGCATAACTGAAACTTTCCTTAAAATAATTCAGCACATCTCCAGTAACCACTCCAGTTGGTTAACCAATATTTTAAAAATGTAAACATCAACAAAGGAAACAACCAATCCACTCATTGAAATAGCGAATGAGGGCCAACACGGGCTGGATAACACGAAAGGCACTGGACACACAGAGGTGAACAGGCTGACATGGTGAAATGTCCCAATTCTGATGGAGATCGTACAAGACTAGCAAACCTGGAGTACAAACTCTGAATTTGAAATAAGCGACTTTTAGAATGAAGAGACGTGCTTATCATGATTTGAAGAGTTTGACTTCCGTGAAGGAACAAGTAGCCCTAGGAGGTCCTCATTGGGCACATCAATCAAGCCAATTTTGCCTTTCATGCCCCAATCAATGTATCCATGGCCTCTTTTCATGCCTTAACCACAGAGGCAGCTCTATGCTGTTACAAAGGTGGCTATGGACTGGATTGGGGCTGGTTGGTGGCCTAAGTGGCCTGACTGAATGTGTGGTTGGGGTGGAGAGGTGCCTGGGTGGGTTAGTCGGTTAAGCCGTGACTCTTGGTTTCAGTTCAGATCATGATATGGTTTGTGAGATCAAGCCCCACGTTGGGCTTTGTGCTGACAGCACCCATCCTGTTTGGGATTCTGTCTCTCTCTCTCTTTCTCTGCACCTCCCTGCTCATGCTCTCTCTCTCTCTCTCTCAAAAGAAATAAATAATTTTTTTTAAAAAAAGGAAAGAAAAGTGTGGTGGACATTCAGATTTCTTCCATTAAAAGTAAAAAAAAATTAAAAAAACAAAAACAAAAAAACTCCACTTTACCAGAAAGTAACAGAATAGAGAGAAGCAATCTCTATTGCTGACTGTGGGGCTGACTCACACTAAGAGCAGAGCACTGGAGGAAAGAGCCTACATCTCACAGTTAAAAACCCCGGCTTTGGTGCCAGGCAACATTTCTTGAAAATGCAGAGACCACGTTGCCTTGGTCAGAAGATTCTCTAAGCTCCATCTGTTCCAACGGAGCAAGAAACACAAACTGAAAGTGAAACAAAAAGAAAGCAAGGTACGCATTTTGCACTTACCCACAGAGCAGGCCGGACATCAGTCCAGAAAATTCTCATCTCCGTTTATCAGAATCCAGGAAAAACGTGTAAGTATGTCTTTTGAGGTAAAAATGCTGATGGCAATGTACCTGGTTCATTGTTTTCCCTTTAAAGTTGAAGGAAGCTGTCAATATAGGACATAACAGAAGACTCCAATTTGGTTTATGCACTATTTATAAGACCTTGAATTGATAAGACAGTGGTTACCTTTGTTTTATTCGAAAAGCATTTAGAAAGCACCTCCTAGTTTCAGGCACTCACTGCGTGCCTCACTTAACTCTTACACCCGTACCATTTAACAGCCACAATTATTTTCTCGGTTTTATAGATGAGAATACAAAGGCACAGAGAGGTTACAAAAATCGCCTTAGGTCACACAGCTCATAAATGCCAAAGCTTGGGATTCAAGCCTGGGTCTGGACCCAAGGTTTTAACTGCTACACTGTGCAGCCCCTTTGCCATTATGAAGGGTGGGGGTCACCTGTCTGCATGTCTTCTAAGGGTGAAGATAAATAACATCAACAGTAATCTGGGGCATTTCTTTTAGGGAAACTGAGGCACCGAACCAGTATTGCAGGTTATGGAATCGGTGTGTTGTGGAGATCTTCCAGGATCACCACGGCGTTATTATTCTCTGGCCAGGCTGCTAGGTGTCCCTCTTCAAACAGGCAAGATGATATCCCAAGATCCACCTCAGCTCCCAGGAATAGGCTCCTCTATTCATATGCCAAAGCTGGCATTAGCAGATTCAGGAAGGGGTCCGTTGTTCAGTTTTTAAAAAGATTTCAAACTTGTACTTAAATCTTCCAGCTTTAAATCATTTTTCTTTTATTCATTCTGCTGAGGTTTCTGAGGGATTGCCAATACTTGACTCTGTTTTGACAAAGCTACCCTTGGCTATCAGATTAGATAAGATGATGAATTGTGCTTAAGACTCCACATAAGTTAAAAGCCCAGGAGTTTTAGTGGAAAACTTTCTCAAACACAGTTAAATCTCAGCACTTGCAGAGAATGGAGGGGGTTGGGTTTTACTGATAAAATAATCCAGTTCATTGATGTTGCTGCTGGGATTACCAAAACCCGGCAACAGGGAGATGTTCTACATTTTCTCCCCCCAAATAAGCCTAGAGATCCGGTAGAAATGCCCTAGGTGATGGGAGGAAAACATTTTATTCTAAATGGAAAACAATATCTAGATTATGACCGAGGATAAAATTGTCATAGTTCATAGACTGGAAATGTGTATTTTTCACATTTCTGAACTGGGCGCATATTATAATCACCTAGGAGGCATTCATGATGTATTTGCCCTTGTCTGCTCAAGGGCATCCACAAGTGTAGAATGGGTAGCACTGGTGTGCGAGGAAATCCTAAAGACAACAGTCGATTTTCTTTTCTTTTCTTTTCTTTTTTGTCGTGTTTATTTATTCTGGAAAGAGTGGGGAGGAGGGGCATTTGAAGGGAGGACAGAGGATCCGAGGCGGCTCAGTGCTGACGGGCTGACAACAGCAAGCCCGATGCGGAGCTTGAACTCACAAACCACAAGATCATGACCTGAGCCAAGGTTGATTGTTCAACCGACTGAGCCACCCAGGCATCCCAGTAGGAGAAGTTCTTAAGCAGAATTTGTCTCCAAAAGTCTCAGGGGTATCGACAACCCAGGTAAAACGTGGCTCAGAAGTGAAGATATTTTAGGAATATTGTAATGAAGTTATTTCACTTAGATTTTCTTCTTAGGATAATCAGTGAGTGTAAAAGAAATCTTTCAATGGGTAGAAAGTGAAAGTTCTGACTGATAAGAAAACAGTACACCCATTTAATTGGTGCTGGTTTTCTTCAGTGTCTCAATTACATATAAAATAACAATCTAACTTCAGTCAATGGTGTCTTAGATTCGATGAAGTACAGTAATGATCAAGTAGTAAAACACAATACTTGTAACACAAAACCGCAACTCTAGTTTCGACATCAGGTAACTGGAATATAAAAACTGAGATTGGCGATATATCCCTTTACTCAATTTTCTAAAACTAGTCTCAATACTTCTGGAGCTTCTCTAGAAAATGCAGGTGTCCATTACATCCTAGTGGTGACTGAACAATAGAATGTGTGTAAGACACTTAGTAAAAAGCCCGCAAGCATTTAATCTGTGAACAGCACTTGATTTTATCTGCTTTGGCAGGGGCCTCACAACATCCCATCTTTTCGCCTTTTCCCTTGGGAGCAGGAAGCTCTAGAGAAGTGGTTGGCTTCCTTACGAGTTCTGCCAAACTATTTTAGGGGACAGAGAAAAGGAAAAATCACTAATAAAACTTACCACCAAGTCGAGTATAAATGAACTACGCAACCTTTCATTGCTACGCGGACATATGTCTCTGCAGCCACAGTGGGCGAGAGGAAGGCACTTGGAAGTGGGTAGAAGGGTAGTCAGCTTGTCATAAGATGAATATTGACCAGTGGGAAGTAAGAGACAGAGGGAAGTCAGACAATTTCCCCCTCTGTTCCCCATTCTGTGTTTCTTCCTTGGAGCCCTTCTGGGAAATTCCAATGTGCCAAGCAAGTTTACACACCAAAGGACCTGCCATGCTTCCTGTGGTTCAGTGGGCAGTATGGCCAGTCCAGGTGCATACCTCCTCCAATACTTTGCATTATTTCCTTTCTCCTCACCTTCACCACTGTGGGTTTGCACCACCCAAGTCAAATATTGAATCCTTGAGGGGCACCTGGTTGGCTCAGTCGGTTAAGCGTCCGACTTCAGCTAGAGTCCATCCTTGCTTCTCACATTTTTTGGTCACCGCAGGAGTTGCTTGACCTTGGCAGTATAACTCCAATCTCTGCCTCCACCTTTGCATGCCCTCTCCTTTCTGTGTGTCCCTGTGTCGCCAAATCTCTCTCTGCTTTTAAGGAAACCCATCATTGGATTTAGGGTCCACCCTAATCCTATATGACCTCATCGTAACATGAATTATAACTGCAAAGATTCTGTTTCTAAATAACATCACATTTACAGGTATCTGGGGTTAGAACTTCAATGTTTCTGTTTTCGGTGGTATAATTTGACCTAAAATAGTCATGTGAGCTCTTACTATATATATATATATCGATATATATATATCGATATATATATATCAATAGTATTATGATCTATAAAGTTAAAAACAGGAAGAGAAGTACAATTCTTATTAATAAGTGACATAAATAGCTCTTAGAAATCTCCTGCCAAAGGGAGCCTGCGTGGCTCTGTCAGTTGAGTTTCTGACTCTTGATTTTAGCTCAGGTTCTGATCCTAAGGTCATGGGTCAAGTCCCATGTCAGGCTCCATCCACACTGAGCCTGAAGCCTGCTTAAGTTTCTCTCTCTCTCTTTCCCTCTGACCCTCTCCCAGGTACCCTCTCTCTCTCTCAAATAAAAAAATTTTTAAAAAGGAAATCTCTCCCCAAGACCCATGTTCAAATTACCACCTTTTAAATTCAAATGTGTCTGTCCTACATATATCATAGCTTAGCCATATAGCAGTCATTTAAATCTGTGCCATGAAACCATCCTTTACAGAAGACTTTCAGAATTCCAATAACTGAATCATCTTGTCTAACCAAATGAAGAAAGAATGGAGAAAGGAACTCACATCTATTGAATACTTATCATGACTTAAGGACACAACAATTCTTTCATTCTGTCATCACAACCAACTTGCAAAAGAAACGCTGTGGGGTTTTTTTTGTTTTATAGAAAAACAAACCAAAGCTCAAAGAGTAAAGCATTATGTCTAAAAACTCATAGTAGATGCAGGAATGTAAGACTTTAGCTTCAGTGTTCTGAATCAAAAGCTCAAGATAAATTCTCTTATTGTCAGTTTAATTCTACAGTAAATATTGTGTGAAATCATTGTTCTATTTCTTTAGCAACTAAACAACATCAAAGATATAATCTGACCAGTGATGGATGGTCTCCTGATCTCTCTACACTTCAGTGCTCAAGTTTTATGGTTGAGGAATCTCTCCTTTAGGACTTTCCTCCTAAATACCAAATCTGAATGGCCCATTATACCTACCTTCCACTTCATTACTTGATTGTTTAGTCACTCATTCTTTCACTCAATGAATATTATTGGACATCTACTATATTCTAGGTGTAAGTTTCCAGCGGTGACTAAAACAAGCCCTTACAAAGCTTATAGTTTCCTGGTAGCTAAGACATTGGTCTTAGAGGTCAATCCAGTGTTTCATGTTTGGTACCAAGAGTGACCATGATTTTGGTCATGTCCACCTGAAGCTCAAACAAAAGCAAGCAGAAAAAAAGCAACAAGTACATGTCCACAATGCATAGAATGCTCCTTGACTCACAGCCAAGTAAATGGTGTTAAGAGAGAGAGGCAGACAGACAGAGAGACAGGGAGAGAGAGGATGCTAGAGAAGGGGAAAAAAAGGCAAGGAGAGGGAAGGAAGAAGGAACAGAGAGAGTGTGTGAGGGAGGTGGAGAGGGAGAGAGAGAAACTGCAAAAATAAAAACCCCAAAACAAAACCAAAAAAAAAAAAAAAAAAAACCCAGAAGCACAGAGGGGATAAAAAGACTATCCATGCAGGTAACTGGTGGTTGAAAACTTCCTTTTTCATACTGCAGGGATGGTTGAAAAAAAAGAATCTTGCTTCTAAATGCACAAATACTGACCTGTGTTAATAATTCAGATCAGAGTACAGGTTCACAGAGTTTCCAGGATTCTGCATAGAATCAAAGATACCAGAGGCAGGGAGAGGTGCTGTCTAATTAAAGGATTAA
>NW_027551573.1:6319179-6354374 GCF_008692635.1 Crocuta crocuta | reverse complement strand
GGGGTCAACCTCCGAAGCACCAGGAAAAGAGCCCTGACAGGTGTCAGTGAACAACTGAGGGTGGGTGAGAAGTAGAACGCTGATCTGAGGCGTCTCAGATCAGTGTTTCTTTCTTCTATAGATTCCTAAGTTAGCGGAGCCTTTGCAACCTTCCTTCCCCCTCTGGCTTCTGAAACGCATGAACATTTTCAGTGTAATTCACTTGTCATCAAGGCAGATAAAGCCTATCTGTAGTCGGCCGAGAATAACGGAGCAATGGCCCAGTTGTGCCTGGGTCTGGATCTCACTGGCTCTCTGCGGTTCTCAAACCTGGTCAAGGTCAGAATCAGCTCCCATCATCAGGCTTTACAAAGGTCTGGAGGAAAGCAAATCTCATCATTGTTTGTAGCAGTAGAAACAGGGAGCAGCCCGAATATTGACCAAAGGGGAATGAATATATACACTGTGGAATATCCAGATAACGGAGCGCCGCATAGGAGTTCAAGCAAAACAACCACATCTGTGTGTCGTAACATCTTTGTGACTTGTTTTTTATACTTTGGCCTCTTCACCCCAAATGTAACTATTTCTGTGGACTTATTTGCAAATTACCTACACGCTCAATCATGCTGATCATTTTGTACTTCCTAAAACGTATACTAAAATGGGTAATGGGGAAAAAATGAGATAAAAAATCAAAATGATAACATTGCCTTCTAGCCCCAGCTGCTGATCATCCTACAGAGATATGCAAATTGAAGACTATGACTGACGACCAGCGTGAGCCGAAAAGGATGAGGCATCGAACATTTCCTCCAGGGCAGGCATCAGCAAATTTTTTCTACAAAGGGCCAAATAGTAATATTTCAGGCTTTGCAGGCCAGACCGTCTATGTTACGACCGCAAATACTCATTATGGCGTCTGTAGTGTGAAGGCGGCTTCAGAGATGTGAAGGGCCGGGTAAGGCTGAGTTCCGACGAAACCTTATTTACGAAAATAAAGACTTCCCTCCGAATGTGGCCTGTGGGTCATGGATTAATGACCCCCGCACCAGTAGGATGTTGTTTCTCTAAAACCAAAATAACACACATCACCTACCTGAGGTTTTCACAATTTTGTAAAATCTGTCATATTTCACATTGGTATTTTGACAGAAAACAAAAAAAAGCAAGAGAGTGCATTGGACCACATTCTTGTTTGGTAGCGATCATTACTCCGTGTGTGTGTGTTACCCGGTGGCTTACACATTACTTTCTCCAGCCGCATCTCTCCCCATCCTGACCGTGGCATTTCAAGATAAGGAAGGCAGGTCGTGTGATGTCCAGTAGGCCTCTGAGTGAGGCCACACAGGGAATGAGAACTAGAGCCAAGGCTGGAGCGTGGATGCCTGGTTCCCCCTCCCCCCCATCGGCGTAGGGCTAAACCACGTCGTCGGATTCTAGAGCCACGTCACACCATTTCCAGGGGCCGCCCATGAACCCTGCGTCCCAACCAGCACATGGGCCATGAGGACGTGCCCAGTCCCTGGCAAGCAGAGGCGAGGCAAGGATTTGATATTTTATTAAATATCATGGATTCGATACTTGATTTGGGTGGTGCAAGCCCACGGTGGCGATGGGGTTTTGGAATGGTGGGAATTCAGAGCTGACGGCAAGGAAAGAATTCTTGAAACGTCTTTGGTGAAAAAAAAAAAAAATTGGGGCGCCCGGGTGGCTTAGTCAGTTAAGCGTCCGACTTTCGCTTAGGTCATGATCTCGCGGTTCGTGGGTTCGAGCCCCGCGTCGGGCTCTGTGCTGACTGTCAGCTCAGAGCCTGGAGCCTGTTTCAGTCTGTGACTCCCTCTCTCTCTGACCCTCCCCTGCTCACGCTGTCTTTCTCTCTCTCTCTCTCTGTCTCTCCTAGAAATAAATAAAACATTAAAAAAAAAAGATTTTATTAAGCCTGGAGACAGGACCATGGGCAGAACGAGCTGCACTGGGGTTGTGAAGAATGACTGGTTGTATATTGCGGAGCTGGGGGAAGCAAAGCAAAAGGGAGGCCTCCAGAAGGATTTTGATAAGTTAAAGAAGACTCTTAAGATAACCTGAGGCCTTGCTATTGTCAAATTAGGGTGTTTTCCTTCTAGTAAGGCAGTAACATTAGGACAATACGGGGGTCCTGGGGAAATGCTCTGCTATTTACCGCAGGAATTTGCCAATGGGCTGCAGGTGATAAATAAATTTAATTTGACCTGCCATTTCTTCTTTGCCTTTCCTCCCCACATCACCATGGAGGGGAGCGGGATATTAGGGCTCCAGGAATCTGAGTCCATAGGTTTGGGGAAATTAGGCTGTAGATAAGAAGACTCCCTTTTTCTTGTAATTAATGAGATATTTGTAAACCAATGGAGACTCATGTCCTGTGGGACTGTGATCTCTATCAGTTAACCATTTGTTTTTTCCTTTCCTTTGTTCTTGGACAGCCGGGAGTGCCTGAGGAATATCACACACAATCCCACCCAGAAGGGGGGGGGATGGTGTTTCTGTTAGCTTGTGCTGTGCCCTCAGCTCGTCTTACGTTCCCTCATCAGTGGTGAAGGTGAGGAAAAAGGAAATAATGCAAAACGTTGGAGTGGATACGTTCAGGGCCTGGCCACCACTTCCCGCTGAGCCCCAAGGTAATACGGCAGGCCCCTCGGTGAGTAGATTTGCTTGGCACACTGGACTTTTCCAGAAGGGCTCCAAAGAAGAACCCCAGAATGGGGAAAAGAGGAGGAAACTGGCTGACTTCCCCCTGACTCTTGCTTCCCATTGGTCTTACGGTATAAAACAAGCTAGACACCTAGAGCTCTCTATTAATCCTGAGGTTTCTCTGCGCTCTCGGGGACAGTTTCTTCACGAGGATGCCTGCAGGAAATAAAATAATGCATATCAAAGGCTATATATGTCAGCCTGCTTTGTGTGTGTGTGTGTATTGTATCAATAAATCTGGAGAGCTGAGAGATACAGAAAGGATAAACACAAAGGATAATGTAATAACTACCAATGTGTATACCTTATCTGACATAGATAGATAGATAGATAGATAGATAGATAGATAGATAAGATAAACATCATATCACTTATGTTTTCCTCCCCATTCCTTCTTTGGAAACAGCCATTCTCATGACTCCTGAGTATATGTGTTGCGGAATCTGGTCTGGATCACTGGCGGAAGATCCAAGCGACACACTTGGAAGATCTTGGAAGGGAGAAGGTTTATTTTACACCGGTGGGCTCAGAAGAGATCATTCCCCAAAGGTCTGAGCTCAGAGCATCAGCAGAGGGAGTAATTTATAGCCTGTTAACTTCCGCATTCCTCATTAATGCCTGCAACAAGCAGGGTGGGAAGAAGAACCCCAGAAGGGGGAGCCTTTGATTAGGGACAGGTATATCCGTAGCAGTCTGTCGGCCTTCTTATAACAGATTTTTCCCTATCATATCTAATCCATGTTGCATCCTTTTCCTACCATATATCTGTGCCATACATAGTATATATTATATATACTACACACTTATATAGATATATGTACCTTTATACTATACTGACATATATACCTATGTACTATGGGTATATATACATACCTATATATGTAGGTGTATAGTATATATATATAATAATAGATGTATAGTACGTATATAGACAATGCATGTATTATATATATATATATAAAATATCTGTGTCTGTGTGTGTGTGTGTGTGTGTGTGTGTGACTGTATATATAAAAAGGGAAAGGAAGGGAGGCCTGGCTGCCCAGTTGGTTAAGCGTCTGACTTCAGCTCAGGTCACGATCTCACTGCTTGTGAGTTCAAGCCCCACATTGGGCTCTGTGCTGACAGCTCAGAGCCTGGAGCCTGCTTCAGATTCTGTGTCTCCCTCTCTCTCTCTCTCTGCCCTTCCCCTGCTCATGCCGTCTCTCTCTTTCTCAAAAATAAATAAACATTAAAAAATCTTTTTTAGGAAAGGGGAAAGGAAAAAGCTCAAACAGTCAAATGCTCAACAGCAGCGTCCTGGTTAAATAACTTCGGGCCATGGAATAGTAGGCAGCAATTTTTTTAAAACTGAGGCAAAAGTACACAGTCACTGAAGCATCTGTGAGATTTACTATCAAATGAAACAAAGCAAGTTACTAGCCGCCTGTACTGCCTGACTCCGCGTGTGTGCCCCACTTCTTATACACATTCCTTATGTCTGGACCAATACCTAAGAAACTGTTAGCAGTTTGAATTTGGAAAAGCAGACAAGAGGGAAATTTTTGGTTTTCTCTTTATAATAACCTTCAGCCCTTAAAAAAAGCTAAACGGTCTTACTTTTCTAATTAAGGAATACTAATAAGAAGGCCCCACATCAGACTCTGCACTATCAGCCCAGAGCCTGCTTGGGATTCTCTCCCTCTCTCCCTTCTTCTATCTCTCTGCCCCTCCCTGGCTTGCATGTATGCCTTCTCTCTCAAAATATATAAACATTAAAGAAAAAGAAACATTAAAAAGAAAAAGCAAGGTCTGCAGCAGATGGTCTCTCAAGCGGGGCAGCCAAAGAGAGAGTCCAGGACTGAGGAGGGAAGAAAAGGTTTATAGAAGTGACACAGGTGAGTGGATGGCACGTTTCCGAACATCAAGAGAAGTGAATCTGAATCCTGGGTCTGGCACTGAGGATCAGACATCCGTGGGCGAAGCAGGCTCCTTTGCGGGGAGGTTCCTCCCTGATCGTCTGTTACCTACCTGCCTCTCCTGATTTCTCTCCCCAGTTCCCACTGTGGTTTACAGACCCCTTCCGTTGCCCTTTGTGCCTCTGCTCCTGCGCCTGTCCTGCCTAGATACCCTCCACCAACTCATTGGCCTAAGCATGGGCATCATCACCCCAAAGCAGCTGGGGGCCCTTCCTATGTACGCCCCGGCGCATAGAATGCACCTGCTTCGTTCTCTGCCATTCCGGGGCCATCGCTTGGGCCCCGTCTGCTCCCTCCCCGACCTGAGCTCACAGCTCCTACAGACCAGTGACTATGGCTGACCCAACTTTGTGCCTGGCCTTGGGTACACTTTAGTAAAAGTACTCTTTCGCTAAATATTGATACCGTGTCCCAGCCACCTTCCCTCTGAAACGAGGAAGCTGAATTAGATTTAGTTCAATTCGGCAATTATATACCGATGCCTATGCCATCCCAGCACAGGGCTGTAGAAAGGACAGAAAAATGGGGATGGCCCTCTAGTGGGAAGGATGGTCTAAGGTCCCCCAAAACTCAGTCTTCTGAGTCTCACGACCAGAATTTAAAAGATAGGAGTTCAAGTTCTGGCTCTGTCCTGACCTGCTGAGTGATCCTGGGAATATTTTCTTACCTACATGGGGAAATTCTGGCAGGAAACATGCGGAAACACACTGACCTCACCGATGCATGGTGGATGGGACTGGTATTTTTCCTGATATAGAATGTACTGCGATAGGGTCTCCTGCTCTCTAGTCATGCAATCTACATAATTTATCCTTTTAAAATGAGCCATAATCCCCAGAGAGTGCTTCCCTATTGATATCAAATGTAAGAGGGTATTTTTAAGAACACGGCAGCATCACTGCTATACATTAACCTACACAGAATCAATCCATTTCCAAGTGAAGCACGGCCCTAAAAATTCACTAATGGAACTCAGTGCAGTTTGTTCATGAGATGTGCAGTCAGGAATCATGCATAATGTAATAGTGCAAATGCTAAAGGCAGCTCCCACAAACTAATTTAATCTTGGTTTAATGGACATTGGAGGACTGATCTTCAAAAGAGATTGCTAGTGAGATTCTTGGGGGCCTCCCAGCAGCCCGACAGCAAGCTCCAATATTAGCTTTTGGTTAGTTCCCCCTTTCAACTAGTGCATATTAAAGGCAATCCAATATTGTCATTGAAATTATAAATAACTTGTGTCAACTTTCATGGACTATATAATATAGATGTCTCCATGCATTTGCATAGATCTCTGGGATTGAAATTTTGCTCTCCATACCTCTTAGTTCATGTGTGTCTACTCCAGTCAAGGGAATCTTTTACACTCTGGAAGATCAGAAAGCTAAGCGGTATCCACAGCCCCCAGGCCATGCCAGAGAGAGGGTGTCTGGATAAAGACCTAGGATGTGAAGCCTACAATCAAAGGGATCAGAATCACACTACTGTAGCTTGTCTCCCAGGGACCCCCAGAGCCCCTAAAACAAACCTCGCACCCGACATGATTAGAGTAAGAATGCGGACACCCGTGCACGTGTCTGCGCATGCGTGCGCACGCAAAAACACACAGACACACACGCACACACAGAAAGACTCCCTCGCTAGTGTGAGTCTGGTTTATCGTATAAACTAACGTTAAATCTACCTAAGTAAACTATAGAATCTCCAAATTTAGGAACCTTAGAGTGAATTTGGTTCAAGCCACATATTTTATTTTAAATGAATGCTGTTAATTGACTTTGGACTTTTAGAGCCGACTGAAGGAGAAAGCATAGCAAAGGAAGCCTTGGTGGGTAGACGGAATAAATGGTGTGCGGGTGAAAGCGCGGCAGCAGAGAAGGGGATTGGGAAATGGGACGGAGGGATGAATGAGGAGCTGGTAATGCAGTTTTGCAAGTCAAGTTAAATAATGTTACCTAGAGGGGCGCCTGGGTGGCTTAGTCGGTTAAGCATCCGACTCTCGCTTAGGTCATGATCTCGCGGTTCGTGGGTTCGAGCCCCGCGTCGGGCTCTGTGCTGACTGCCAGCTCAGAGCCTGGAGCCTGTTTCAGTCTGTGACTCCCTCTCTCTCTGACCCTCCCCTGTTCACGCTGTCTCTCTCTCTCTCTCCTAGAAATAAATAAAACATAAAAAAAAAATAATAATGTTACCTAGAGTTAGAGAGGCAACGAATAGAATGTAATAATATAAACTTCAAACACTGGGAAGAGGAAATAAAGGGGAGTGATCCATGGGGCTGAGCTCACTCCTCATCTTCCGCATTGAGAGTTAATAGATATTGACTGAGTGACAAAATTAAGAAACGAAGTTATGGAAACAGTCACCAAAAAGAAAAACAAAACAAAAACCAGAAACATTAAATAGATGTTACCTAGATCATACAGAACTGGAGGTGGTGAGGGTGTTTTCTTGTGCTTCTGCACCATTTCGTTTGTTACAATGCATATGCTATAATTTGATTTAATTTTGTATTTATCTCTAGGAGAGAGAGAGAGAGGCAGCGTGAGCAGGGGGAGGGTCAGAGAGAGAGGGAGTCACAGACTGAAACAGGCTCCAGGCTCTGAGCTGGCAGTCAGCACAGAGCCCGACGCGGGGCTCGAACCCACGAACCGCGAGATCATGACCGAAGTGAAAGTCGGACGCTTAACCGACTAAGCCACCCAGGCGCCCCTGATTTAATTTTTTTAAGTAGGTGCTTCGGGGAAGCTGCGTGGGTGTAGAGAAGGGCAGGACAAGGCGATTCTGCTTTGCCTCAGAAGCAGCCGGGCTATTGGCATAAAATCATGAGAACATGCAGGACGACACACTCTTATTTCTAAGTGCAATTGAAAAACAATGGAAAATTTGTACAGTAAACTGTTAACAGTGAATACCTCTAGAGCGATTGTGTCCAAAATACTTTCTACAATCATAGAAATGTTCTAGTTCTGCATTGTTGAATATAGCAGCAGCTAACCACACATGACAGTTGAGTACTTCAAATACGGCTAGTGCAACTGAGGAATTGGATTTTCATTCTACTTCATTTTAATTAAATAAATGTAAATGTCAACATGTAGCTAGTAAATACCAGATTGGGTAGCACAGCAAGGGAATCATATGGAGGTGTGAAAGACTTGCTTTTTATTACTTTCTATGTTTCTGTATTATTTGAGATTCTTGCAATAGGAATATGATACTTTCACGATTTAAAAAACCCTCAGAACTTTTACATTTGAAACAAAAAGGAAAAGCAAGCAAAAGGAAACAGCCATAAAGTGATGCACTAGAAAAAAAAGAATTCTACAACAGGGATTAAGCTATTCGGAGAAAAACAGCTAAATAGATAAATAAACACATATTCTTGGGGACACCTTCCACCTCTGAACTTTGACATGAGCCTCCGGAGAGAATACCTTTGTGTCATCTCCTTCTACTGCGAGCACTTGGGTTTCAATTCTCTGTGCTCTGCTGAGTTAATCATTACCCTTTGTTCTGCTTTCAATCTAATTTTTTTAAATGTGTGTTTATATTTGAAAGAGAGAGACAGGGCGTGAGCAGGGGAGTGGGCAGAGAGAGAGACACACACAGAATCTGAAGCAGGCTCCAGGCTCTGAACTCTCAGCCCAGAGCCCAAGGCAGGGCTCAAACTCAAGGCCCGCTAGATCATGACCTGAGCCAGAGTCAGATGCTTAACCGAATGAGCCACTCAGGCGCCCCTGTTCTGCTTTCAGTCAAGCTTTCAATGCCTTGACATTGCTCCTCTGTGGACTCTCCTCTCTCGTTCTTTTTCTCTGTTGGTATAGATCTTAGACCCAGATATACAGCTATGTAGATTTTATTCCTTTGCCCTCCTATGAATGGTTGTGTAAATAACATGCATTCTACTTGCCGTATTTACTCTGACCCAAGGGGAAGAAATTAACCAAGAATTAGCGGCAGTATGATCTAGATCATCTAATCCCTAATCTGATCCCTTTCCATTCATCAAGCTGTTCCACCATCTGGAATCTAATCGTCTTTCAATTATCAAGCAAAACAATGACTCTGCCACTCATTTTAGCTACAGAACCTCAGTCACTTAAGTTCAGTTTCTTCATCTATAAAACTGACATAGTAATTGAACTGACCTCACTGGATTGCCAGGAGGATGAGACATAGCACAGTAAGCCCTCAGCACAGATGTGTCAAACAGAAGGCAGTCCCTAAACGGTAGCTGTTGTTGTTTTAAATAAAACAAACCAAAGAATCTTCTGTTCTGAATGTACAAGGCAAGAGATTTCTAGTCTTCTAGCTCTTAAACTATTAATCCATCTCTTTTCTTTTTGGCGTGTCAAACCAATTAGAGGCACAATCACTTCTAGAGAAATGGCAGGTAATACTAAATAGAGAAATACTATTGTTGGTAGGCAGTGTTTTTCAATGCAAGATGATTCGCATACACAGGAATGGCCCGTTGTGTGGTGTAGCTCATTTCCTTTAGACAAAGAGTAGATACAACCAGGCTGGAAGCAATTGTATCCATTACACATGGACTGAGGCTATTAGAAGAGCCCCTTATCAATGTCTAAACTTGAAGGCCATTCCCAAAGTTCTCCTTCTCCCCCTCCCCTTCCTCCCCCACCTCCTCCTTCTCCTCCTCCTTTTCCTCCTCTTCCTTATTCTTCTGGAAGAAGAAGAAGCTTTCTTCTTATTAGAAAGGTAACACACGCAGGAAAGAATTCAGAAAATAAGAGTAAAAATAAATGTCATTTATAATCCTATCACCTAAAAGCACCCAAGTATAATCTGTTAAAATTTGCATATGTAAGAAATTGGAAAGGATATGCACATATATGTCAATCTAACTGAAGTCCAAATAAATATATATAATATAATATGCATGCAAATATAGTTAGACATATAATTCCGTAAATTATAATTCTAAATTCCTAAACTAGAACATAGAACAAAATCAATAAAAAGTGAACATAGACAATATAAAATTTAATAATGATATAAATAGGATCATGTAGTTCATAATGATTTAAAATAGCCTTTTATTGGGGCGCCTGAGTGGATCAGTTGGTTAAGCGTCCAACTTCAGCTCAGGTCATGATCTCATGGTTCATGGGTTCGAGCCCTGCATTGGGCTCTGTGCTGACAGCTAGCTCAGAGCCTGGAGCCTGTTTCGGATTCTGTGTCTCCCTCTCTCTCTGACCCTCCCCTGTTCATGCTGTCTCTCTCTCTCTCTCAGAAATAAATTTAAAAAACATTTAAAAATAAATAAAAATAAAATAAAATAGCCTTTTATTTAACTATATACTATGGCTTTTTGTCAGTATGTTTGTATATGTGTCATTTTTATTAATATCATATATATATATTTTTTTTTAATTTATTTATAGGAGAGAGAGAGACAGCACGAGCAGGGGAGGGTCAGAGAGAGAGGGAGTCACAGACTGAAACAGGCTCCAGGCTCTGAGCTGGCAGTCAGCACAGAGGCCGACGCGGGGCTCGAACCCACGAACCGCGAGATCATGACCTGAGCGAAAGTCAGACGCTTAACCGACTAAGCCACCCGGGCGCCCCTATATATTTTTTTTTTTTATCAATCCCCTGCTGATGGATATTTGGGTTGTTTCTTGCTGTGGGTTGTTTTGTTTGTTTTTACTATTCAAGTCTGTGGGCATACCACCCTGAAGGTGCCCGATCTCATCTGTTTTTACTATTTAAGCTTTTTGTGTGATGAATATCATAGTTGTGAAATCACTGGGTGAAACACTGGCACATTTTTAAGGCTTTTGATACTTAATGGAGAAATCCTTAGGAATGTAACAGGTTACCCTTCCCCCAGAGGTCAACGAGAACGTCCTTTCCCCACTCTCAGGCCTATATTAGATATGATTAGTCATCTAATTTTGGCCAATCTACGAGTGGAAATATAATATCTGCTGTTTCTTTCAATTTTGCTTCATTTTGATTTGATTATTTTCATTATTAGTGGGAGTGAAGGCCTTTTCATATGTAGAGTGGTCATTCCTATTTTTTCACATGTATAGTGATCATTTCTATTTTTTCTTTTTTTTGCGAAAGATTTACGCACTGCTCTCCATCTTGGGGAGGTGGGGCAAGGAATGCGCGCCCATCCGACCCAGACACCTCCCTGTTTCACTACTGCCTGTTCCTTTAAGGTTAAGCCAGAGGGACTCCACACCCATGAGGTTTTTTCCAGAGCATCTCGGCCATAAGGAATCTCCTCATCTAACTTCTCAGAGGTCCTTTCATAAAACTATCCTTGTAGCTTTAACATTTTGCCTTGTTCTATGGTTATTTTTATCAGCATCTTTTTTCCCCCCTCACTTTCTTTTCTTATTCAGTCAAAACTACTGAAGAAGGGAACACAACAGTCAGAAGAGTATATGCCATTTAAATACATAGTTATCATGTATCTGTTTATAGCAAAGTAGATAGATAGATAGATAGATAGATAGATAGATAATTATAAATGCCAACACTTATTGGTTTCTGTATTAGGCCTAGATCTGCCTTGCGGAGTAGCAAAATAACGCTGAATGTCAGCAATTAAACCCAACAAAGAGATTTTTTCTTTCTCATGGGGAATCCAACTTGGGACCACTGGCCATCTTGTAACTATTCTGTCTGGAACACATCGATTCCAAGGTTGCCTTGGCAGGGAAGGAGAAATATGGAGAAGGCACACAGACAGTTGAATACCTTGGCTCAGAAATGACACGCATGCCTTCCATAACGGTCCATTGGCCTGAACTAGTGACTTGGTCCCCACCCAAATGCAAGCAAAGCTGGGAAACCAAGGGGAGCTTGGTGAACATTACCTGTGTCTGCCATAATTGGCTTCAATGTTTCAGGAACTTCATAAGCACAAACTCATGGGTACCTATAATCTCAGTCATGATAATTATCTCTGTCTTCCAGATGACAACAGGAAGTTCAGACAAGTAAAGCAACTAGGATCACTCAGCCAGTAAGTGGTAGAGCTGGGATTTAAACCCATCAGTATGATTCTAAACTCTCTACTCTTAATGAGTAGATTATGAAAACTCAATTTAGTAAGTAGCAAGAAGGGGCTCCAATTAGGAAAGATGTGTGGGGTCTTCGGCCCTACATGGGTGAGTGATGTCTTCCTGCCAGATTCGCAATGCTTAGCTTCTCTGCACCTACTCACAGGTAAGTATGAGTGGTAGCTCCAAATCGGACTTTGCTTGAGAAAAATAAATCGGGGCGCCTGGGCGGCTCATTCGATTAAGTGTCCCACTCTTGATCTCAGCTCAGGTCTTGATCTCAGGGTCCCGAGTTCAAGCCCTGTGCCGGGCTCCCCACTGGGCAGGGAGCCTACTTTAAAGCAAAAATTTTTTTTTTAAATCATGATTCTGATTCTATTAGGAAACTGTGTATTCCTCTCCTGATAGCAACTCATGCAAAGTGGCTGAGAGCAATACAAATCCATTTTGCTGTTTAGTACAGTTTGTCAGACTAGAGAAATGGGAGTGAATTTCAAAGCCACAGGCAAGCTGGCTGCAATCTGTGGCTACACAGTTGATAGGTTTTTTTCTTCTTTATTTACCACTCTTTTGATAAGCCTTCAGCAAGTTACATAGGATGTTCTAGTTGTATCTCGTTTGACTGGATTAGAATACTTGATGACAGTTTGGATAAGTTTGAGGCAGATGGTTCTTGACATTTTTCATGGCATCAGTTACAAACCATGCAAGAAACTCTTTCATCCTTTGTTTATCCTTCACTTAGAAGCCACTATAGTAGATTGTTAAATTTTCATTTTTCACAGTGCTGATTAAGGCATACTACGAGGCAGATGTTATTCCGTACCATTTTAACAATTTACATTTAGCATCAAAGCTGGCTTTGTACTTGTTCCAGAGGATCAATTCACTTTTTTTCTCCCCCTTAAACTTCAAGGTCAATCCCTGAAATGCTGTGACTCCCTCAACAATCAAATGTTTCGTAAACTTCTCTTGGTTACAGAAGCCCTGATACTATTCCATTTGCGTGTTTGCTAGTCAGCACACACACGGCAATTCATTCTCTTCCTCAACGGAGTAAGAGCATTATTTAAGAGGCAGATCACTAAACAAAGAGAAGAGTCTTCAAAAAAAAATGGAAAGAAAGAAAAAAGAATCAGACTATAACCTACCAGAATATCTTCATTTTTCTAAAGCACTTCTAGAATCAGAAAAGGTTGATGGTCCTGAAACACAGCATTCACTGTGCCTCACAGCTGAGATGTAGGACAAAGAGAAAGAAATATTTCTCTTTTTTTCCCCATGGTTTAGCGATTTAGTAAATTACATACTATTTAGTTCAACCTAAGACAAGTGTAAGGATACAAGCGTCTTTTGTACAATGCAGTATTGACAAATAGGCTTATTGAACGCAAATGGTGACAGAATTTGATTGCGCCTTAGGAAGGCACAGCCTTTCACTTTTTCTTCTCATCTAGAGTAATTTCAGAGTCGATTCTGCTTATAGACAAAAGATGGTATCCTGCTCAGGAAAACACGTGTATGGGGAATCCGGAAGACAGTCTACATGAACTATGCTCAAATGTATTCCCCACTTATTCAAAAAACCATCTTCAGACAGGATTATGAGTCATGCAAGGTGGTGTGCTGTCTCTTCAAAAAGGAAACAGAAACTTAGCGACAAATGAGTAAACAATACTATCCACGACAGAACTGATCCACAAACGACTTTAAGGGCTAAATGGGACCCTGAAGGATCTTCGGGTCTAGCCTTTTCACTAAAACAGTAGGAAACCTGAACTCTTTCCCACCTCTTACCTACAGGCTAAAGGTGAGAAGGATGTGAGCAGCAAATAATTTGATTTGTGAAAGTAATTCTTCCAGCGCTATAGCTCAGTCTTTGGGTAAGGAACGTAACCATTATGAAACAACCTGTTTGCTAATGAGCCCCATTCAATGCGGAATCTGGATGTTGTAATAAACAAAGGACTTGAAGATTTGCATATTAGTAGCCAGGGAAACTGCATGGATCAAGTGCACTTACTAAAGTGTCTTTCTTACTGTGTTTTTAGCTACTGTATCTGCCTTTGCTCGTGTGTACTTGTTAACACTGGCACTGGGAAACCTCACTGACAAAGAGTCAGGAGGTCTCATGCCCTACCACCTGTAGTCAATTGCAGACCCAATAGGAAGAGATGGACTTGACCTTACAGACACTTGACCTTGCACGTGGGTACCAGTCTACTACTCCAGCTGAGATACTTTCCTCATCCCATCCGCCCACCACAAAAGTCACCACTCTTCAAACTCTCAGTTTACTCCAATGGACTCCTAGTTCTTAACATCCTTCCCGGTTCGCCCCTTACCTCCTTAAAAAAGTATGCCTCTCCTTTGTCTCCTGGATGTGCCTGCAATTTTGACCCCTGGATTGTAACGCTCTTTCATTTTCAAATAAACCCTCCTTTTGCTGGTAAATAACTGGCAGTGTCTATTTTTAAGGTTAACAAGTTAAAGTTGTTCATTTATGTAAGCCATTCAATAAAGTATTGAAAGGAGGGGGTATAGGGATAAAACAGGCAGAAATTAAAGGAGCTCTTTTAATACAAGTATTGCAGGTGGCTATTGGGTGGCTCAGTCGGTTAAGCGACTGACTCTTGGTTTTGGCTCAGCTCACGATCTCATGGTTTGTGAGTTCGAGCCCCACAACAGGCTCTGTGTTGACAGTGTGGAGCCTGCTTGAGATTCTCTCTCTCCCTCTCTGCCCCTCTCTTCAGCTCACACTGTCTCTGTCTCTCTCAAAATACATACACTTAAAAGAACATTAAAATAATTTGATATAAGTATTGTTCTGATTCAGGTATGACGAGGTCAACAGACCAGAAAACTATTGCCATTGCAAAACTAATTTTGTTGGGGCACCTAGATGGCTCAGCTGGTTAAACGACCAACTCTTGATCTCAGCTCAGGTCACGATCTCACCGTTGGTGGGTCTGAGCCCCACATTGGGCTCCATGCTGACAATGCCAAGCCTGCTTGGGATTCTCTCTCCCTGTCACTCTGCTCCTCCCCCACTCACACATGCTTACTCTCTCTCTCTCTCTCAAAATGAATAAATGATCATTAAAAAAAAGAATGAAAGAAAAGCTAACTTTGTTATGCTCTCAGATTCCTAGGGGAGGGGGGCCCACTACTGGGGAGGGGGTGCTGGGCAACGAGGGAAGCACCAGGGTCAGTCTGGAGGCAGAGGGAGGGGAAACTGTGGGCAGGAGCATTCATTGTGGTTTCTGAGGGAAGAAATGGGTAAGGCCAAGTAAAGAGGTTTAGGATTGGCTAGTCTGCATCATTTCTGGGGTACAGGGGCTGCCCCAGTTGTCCGACACCTGGCCCTAGGGCGATGAAGGCAGAGAAACGGTGGCCTGGAGTGTGAGGGCCCAATAAATGAACCGGTTGGGGATGTTGACTCTGGATGGGTTGGTTTGCAGTGGCAAAGCATGCTCCCAGGAGCTGATTACCATCTCTAGAAAGTCACCAACCATGAGTACTCGGTTGGGTAGTCCTTCCGGGGTCAGCAAGGCCCCCGATGTTAAAGCATCAGGATACAGAAAATAAAAGACGTGGTTGAACACAGAAGGGTAGCTTTTCCTGCCCCCTTTGCTAAGCTAAGCCAAGGCCACCGAGCTTCCAGGGTTCCGGGTGGCAATCAGTGGTGACAGAGGGGTGGTGTGGGCCGAGCCAGGAGCAGGAGGCAGAGAGCACAACACCTGGTAGCAACTGCCAGGAGGGTAACTCAGGAGTCATATTAGTCACCTATTGCTGCATAACAAATTACGCCTCAACTTGGCGGCTTGAAACACGCATTTATTTGCTCCCAGTTTCCGAGGCTCATGAATCCAGACAGAGCTTGGTTGGGTGTCTCTGACTTTGAGTCTCTGATGAGGCTGCAGTCGGGTGTTACAGGCTGGGGTGGCTGTCACCTGTAGGCTGAACCAAGGCAGGAGCTTCTAAGCTCGCTCAGTGGCCATTAGGCAGGCCCCACGTCTTTGCTGGTTGTTGCTGGGGACATCAGTTCCTCGTTCCATGGACCTCTCCATAGAGCTGACTCACAACATGGCAGCCTGCTTGCCCCAGAACCAGGGCTTCAAGAGAGAGCACTGGACACAGAGAGAGTGTAAAGTGATCGAGCAAGATGGAAGCCAGAGTCTTTTGTAATCTAATCTCGCAAGTGGTATCCCATCACTTCTGCTGTACTCTATTATTGGAAGTGGGTCACTAGACCCCACTCACATTCAAGGGCAGATTACACAAGATGTGAACGCCAGGAAGTGGGGATCACTGGGTGTATGTGGGGGGGAGGGAGGTCATTTTATAGGTTGCTGTCCACATGAGTGGATTTTTACAGTTTTAAATAATAAAACTTTAAAAATAAACAAAAAACCCACCCCAAAGCAAACACACACATAACTTCCTCTTTCTAATTACATAATGGGAGAAAATAATCATCATGCTATACTTGGGTTATAATCTTGCTCCCATTTTATAGCTACATCTGGAGAGAAGTAGCAACTGATCCCTGGCAGGGCTAAATACCAACTTCCAGGTTATATTAAATATTGTCACTTTAAACACAATAAATGGATGTTCATAGTCTGAACATTTTTTTAATTAAAAAAAATTGTTAACGTTTATTCATTTTTGAGAGACAGAGAGAGACAGGGCATGAGCTGGGGAGGGGCAGAGAGAGAGAGAGAGGGAGACACAGAATCTGAAGTAGGCTCCAGTCTCTGAGGGGTCAGCACAGAGCCCGACACTGGGCTCGAACCCATGAACTGCAAGATCATGACCCGAGCTGAAGTCGGACACTTAACTGATTGAGCCACCCAGGCTCTCCCATGTCTGAAAATGTATCAAGTTCTGTGCAAAAGTCTAATTAATGTTCAGCAAGGTGTGCAAACTCAGTAATAATCTAAAATGCAAAAATAGGAATGAGTATTGATGCTGTAGTGTTTTAGCCTTTCAGCTTGGCACAGAGGAATTGGATTGATATTACCCAGGGTTTGGGAGCATATGGAGAAAAGACACTCTCATACCCTGGTGAATGGAGTACAATGGGTATGCAATTTGGGCAGGCAATCTTGCAATACCCATCAAAAGTGAAATGTGTGCAGACCCGTTGATCCAATGATTCTACTTCTGAGAACTCAACCCAAGGAAATGATCAGATAAGCACACAGAGAGCTATATGAATAGTCATTGCTATGCTATTGAAGACAAATAGGTAGATAGATAGATAAGATAGACAGAGAGAGAGAGAGAGAGAGATACACAATCACAGTGTCTACAAATGGTAGATAGGTCAGATCAATGATAGATTAGATAAGCTATAAGCATTCATTACACTTGGCAATTTATATCTGCACTTATTGACAAACACTAAAACCTCTGTAAAATACTGTTGGAAGAAACGAACAGAAATATGAAAAAGAAGACACAATGATTCCATATGTAATTGGAAAGTTTTATTTTCAAATGTCAATTTTGAAAAAAATTAAAATAAAACATTAATTTTGTTTTCTGATAGGCCTTCTGGTGATTAGAACTTTTTCTTTTCGTCCATATTTTCTTGCATTCTCTGCAAGAGCTATGGATACATTTTTAAACACAATCTAAACAATGGAAGTCAGTTATTTTCCATGGCTTCTCCTTTAGGAATATGGCCCCTAAACTGAGAAGAGCCGCTGGTTTTAACTTTTGACTTTTTTTTTTTTTAATGTTTTATTTATTTCTAGGAGAGAGAGAGACAGCGTGAGCAGGGGAGGGTCAGAGAGAGAGGGAGTCACAGACTGAAACAGGCTCCAGGCTCTGAGCTGGCAGTCAGCACAGAGCCCGACGCGGGGCTCGAACCCACGAACCGCGAGATCATGACCTAAGCGAAAGTCGGACGCTTAACCGACTAAGCCACCCAGGCGCCCCTTCACTTTTGACTTTTAAAGGAAAGATCAACACAGTCGACATCAATTCCCTCTTTACTGAACGTCATGGAGACAATGTTTGTAATGAACAAGGCGCTTAGAAGGTCAACAGGGTGAGTTCTCTGTCGGGCAACTAGAAGTAGAAGGTCTAAGGACACCTTATGTAGCTCAACTACCACTGAAAAGCTTTCTCCCACTCAAAATGCATGTTTGAATCAGTTGGAAGAGCACATTCCCAGATGATAAACTGTTGCTTAAATATTGTATTAATTGTTTGAAAAACAGTTCATTAAACCTTGTGCACTTGATTTTTTAGACCTCATGTATCTGGAGCTTTCCTATCCCAGACTCAGCAACAAAATGGGCTTCTTCTTTGAATCTGAACCCAAGCCAAGATGACATCTGTGCCCTCAACCCTTCCAATATATTCCATCTGCTTATTTCCCCAAGTCCAGAGCAATATGGAATTTACAGTGCTGGCTTTGGTAGATAGCCTTAAGTCATGTTGTTTTTTCTAAATGTGACTTTTCTGGAGTTACCATTTTTATAAGGAAATCCCAGTCCTTGAATGTTCCCATTTGGACCAGAATAATTGGAAATCGAGTCGGACTATTACTTTAACTGGCACCGACATCAAAACTTACCTTCGCTACAAAGGTCTTTGAAATGAGCTTACCATCGGAAGGTACTCCAGTCAAGCAATTTCCTGCTGCGGACTGAAGCCCGCATCATCTTCTACCTAAACAGAATAGAATGGTGTCTTTGGAATGAAGGAGACATTTGTCTGACGTTGAGTTTGCTGTGCAGGGAAGACATAGGTCAGGCTGTCCTTTTGACAAATCAACCCTAAGGAACAAATCCTACAAACAATAAATATATCATATGTGTTCCATAATGGAATAGAAAAATGGCCCTACTCACTGATCTTCTGTCTGCTTGGTAAATGGGGGTGGGGGAGAATACCCTCTTATTTATAGGCAAGGAGGAATTTAACTTATTTTCACGATTAGATAACATTCTCTCATAATTTTTCAAGTTATCATGAGACAATTCGATGTGGATTAATGTACGTCTGGCTTTTATCACCTGATGATAAAAGAATATCGGCGCTATGATGGGCAGAGGAGACATCCCATGATTTAATTATACTAAACAATCTTGTGCTTTAGTACACAGAAGATAACAGTTAACATACTGCTAAACATTTCCTGATACACAAGTCAAGGCAAAGATAAAAGATTTCATTCCAAAGGAAAAATACACTTAAGGAAAAGCGGCTGTCGTGGGGTTCTGTAACAGAAGTGAAACAAAAATTAATAGCGGAGGTGTGAAGCGTTCATGTAGCAACATGATCGGGAATACAGTGTCTGTTTCAATATTCTACTCTCTTCCTTCTTTCTACTCACACTCTTCCTCTCCAGGGTTTGTATAAGCTTACATTCATATCCTACACTAACCCTATATTTTTCCCTTTGGTCTAGGCCCTATTTCCATTTTCGGATACACCCTCAGAAAACCTGCTCTCCCTAAAAGTGCTCCTTGCTGCGATGAAAACCTCACCATGGCCAAGGCCCATTCGGGTCTCTGGCTCCATTCTCCCTCCCCACACGCGGTATATCCTGAGTTTGGACAAGCTACACTGAACTCATTCAAATCACTCCAAGATTCATCGTGGTTGGATGAAGTAAGAGACAGAGCAAGAGGTGCCAAGGGTCTCCAGCCTGTCCTAGCCTCCCCTTGCACACCGCGTTTTCCCCTGACCACAGGTCCGACTGACCCACAGTGGCCCTGGCTCACTGCTGGACAGAGACAACAGCTTTCTGGCAGATTTTATTTTATACCAGATCCCTTTTGTGCCCCTGCTCAGAGAGCTGGACATGCCTGGCTTTCCCAGATGCCGTTGCAGGTTATGACTCGTCCCCCAGTGCTCATGACTCGAGAGAGCTGATTGGTTCCTTTTCTCTGATCCTCCAACAGCTGCTTCTGGACTTTTCTTCTCCAGCTCTTTCCACATTGTGTAAGATCTAATCCCCCAGGGAGACCTCTTTAGTGGTCCATAATACTCACAATGACTCCACTCCTTAGTTGAACCCCAATGGGTACCTCCATTACTGGTTCTGACCATGATTAGCCCGACCAAGAAGGCCAACAGGGCAAGGGAGTATGCAAATCACATCATTGTCAGAGCTGCTGAGGCCCCAGGGAGTGATAATCATCCAGGGGTGGTGATTCTGGGGAGACATGAAAGCTACTCCAGCAGCACTTGCAGTTCCTTGGGTAATGCATCGCTCCCAACCTCCTTCCCTTTCGTCTACACCGCCTTCCAAGCTCACCTGTAGTGAGGGCTAACCATTTCACCCACTCTGCCCAATGAAACAGAAGCAAAAGTCTGCAGGGGGACTTCAGGGAACATTATTTTCTTTTCCGAGAAAAGGAAAGGAAGTGAAAAGAGAGCCATAGATTCCACTCCTCTCTGTTTCTTCCTGCTTTGACTTCATTCATGATGGCGGGAGCTATGGCAGCCATCTTAGGGCTATGGGGCAAAAAACTACGTTAAAAAGCATCAATAATGCAAAGAATAGTAGAGCAGAGAGATCGAGCCTGGGGCCTTGACAGTATCAGTGAGCCACCAGACCTAGCCTAAGGCTGTATACCATGCGCTTCCTATTAAATAAATAATAAATGTCTTTATGATTTAGCTAAGTTTTCTGTCACATACTTGTGGCCACATGCATTTCTTATCTATACAGATGTCCTCGGCCATCAGGCATGTAATTAGAGGAGAGAAAATAGGACCAAAAAATTTATTGAGCACCTACTATGGGTTATGTTGGGCATTTTCACACACATTTTCCTATTTAATCCTCACAATTATTTGGTGAGGGAGGTGCTATCTATGTTTTAGAGAAGAGGGAATTGAGACAGAAATTAAAAACTTGCCCAAGATCAACTAATCTGGGGAACCAAAACTTGTATCTTCTGATTCAAAGACCAGATTGGTCTTACAGACCATGGATAGATTAGACATGTTTTTTACTCATTCAATGAGGACGTTTAGGATTTCTGGAGAGAGGTGAGAAATGTAGATTTTGTCTCCTTGAAGGTTATGGGATAAAACTGACACAAAGAAGTAATGTCTAATAACCAGAGATAACTAAATTTTCAAATGGTTTTTCTGAGAAGGTACTAAGTTTCCTCAGCAAGAGAAGCAGTCAAGGGTAAGTAAGACATATGGTGATAAAAGGTTGGTTTTTTAAATAATTGTCTTAAAATGTTTATTTATTTTTGAGAGAGACAGAGCACGAGTGGGGGAGGGGCAGAGAGAGAGAGGGAGACACTGAATCTGAAGCAGGTTCCAGGCTCTGAGCTGTCATCACAGAGCCGGACGCAGGGCTCGAATGAACAAATCATGGGCTCAAACCCATGAACTGTGAGATCATTACCTGATCTGAAGTCAGACACTTAACTAACTGAGCTGCCTAGGTACCACAGGGCAGGTTTTTTTTTTTTTAATTATTTTTTAATGTTTTATTTATTTTTGAGAGGGAGAGAGCACAAGCTGGGCAGGGGCAGAGAGAGGGGGACAGAGAATCAAAGCGGGCTCCGGGCTGACAGCAGCGAGCCTGATGTGGCGCTCGAACTCCCAAGCTACGCGATCATGACCTGAGCAGAAGTCAGACACTCAACCGACTGAGCTACCCAGATGCCTGTCATAAAGGGTTGTTGTAAACAAATTCCAGCATGGGGTAGCAGCGTGATATAATTTCTAAGATCCTATGACTTTCTAGAGATGTCAAGGTTATTTTCAATTTATTCTGACCGTCACATGTTTCAGAATTGAAGCTGTTCTTTCTAGCGCCTTGTCTTGAATATGTTATCCTTGAGAGAATGGAAAAGTGAAATCCTTTTCTGGTTTCTGGTTTAGAAAATAAAACCCTTCCATGCCTCAAGGCCATTCCCTAGGAAAAACTCAAGATGACTGACAACTCATTAGGTTGGTAAAGTAGCACCAACTCCATTTTGAGACATGGGGAGGTGATGAGAGGCTGGATATAGTCTATACTCCATTTATTACATTAAAGAAAATAATGTCTGACCAACCAAAAACGTACTCTCTCTTTTCTCAAAATAAACAAACAAACCAACACAATCCACAGTCCCAAGGGAACACAAAAGGAAGAAAGTGCTTCCTATTCAGAGAACTTTAAATGAATTTAAATGAAGTTTGGCATAGCATCGAATCGGATTTGTAGATGCGGATGATCTTTCCTAGTCCAGAGTAAAGATCTAGCAGAGAAGCAACTTGGAAAAGTAGAACCATTTTAATATTCAGTTCTAAAGATCATTTTGAAAATAACCTCTGTGTCTTTTACCTCCAGGAAGGGTATGGGTGAAATTAAAGATGTCTTTGAGATAATATGAAGGGATTTCTTCTTCGTTCTTTGGAATCCACAGAAGCTTGATTCAGTTTGTTGAGTCCCTTCTCCATGTCAGGCAACTGAAAGCCACGCCCCAAAAGAATTTGAAAAAAATATGAATATACACATGATAAATACAATACAATGAAAGATCAGCAAATGTAGAAGGATTTTAGAAGCCGAATAGATCATATAGATTGCTCCCTTGTGAAAACGTCCCTGTACTTCCCCTCTAACATCCTTCAACATGACTCTTGTTTTCCTTTTTTATTTTTTTTCAGATTTTATTTTTAAGTAACCTCTACACCCAGTAGCGGGGTGTAAAGTGGGGCTTTAACTCACAACCCTGAGATCAAGAGTCACACGCTCCACAGACTGAGCCAGCCAGGCACCCCTCATTCTTTTTATTCTCATGTCTTAGAATAAATAACATCTCTGACCCCCTTATTTAATTTGGGTATTGTTTACCAGTCTCCATCAAGGCACCCTGTTTATTTTCTAGTTAGCATTCATGACAATTTTAAATTTTATATTCTATATTCATTTGTTTGCTCGATTATATATCTTCTGTGTCTTCTCTTTATAAGGTTATCTTCAAGAGGGCAAGAATGATAACTGTAGTACCTGAAGTTTCACACAATGTTTGGCATTCAGTAGGCATTTACTAAATAGTTGGATGGATGAATGGAAGGATGAATAAGATGGGTGATGAACAAATGGGAAAAAGCTTTACGCAGGTGTTTTAATCCAATCTTAAAAGAGGCACAAAATCTGGTAATTGAAGGCACTAAGGAATATAGACGGATGCATTCTAGGTACAATGGACAGCATGAAAAAAAAAAAAGCATATCTGAGGAAAACAGGTCAGTGGCATTAGGGAAACACTGATTCTTACATGATGTGATTAGACTTCCTTCTCCAATTCACTACGGCTGTGGTCATTTGGAATGGGCAGGAAATGGAGTAAGAGCAGAACAGGAAACATCAGTCAATTTATCTCTGGTTAATTACATCATCCAAACCGTCATATGTCAATTACGATTTTTTGCAATTTTTAAAACTACACAAATAATGCATGGGTACATCTTGGTAGCAAAAAGGCTGTAGAGATTTTAGAATTGTATCAGGCTAAACATGAAACCCCACCACCACCTTTATTTCGCCCCGCCTCATTCTTTCTTTCCTTCCCAGGCTTAAACACTTAACCGTCGGGAGAGGATATGCTCCCAAACTTCTCCCGTGCATTTAACACACTCACAACTGCACACGTATATTCGCATACACATGCCTGTACATGTACACCCATGCATATGCACACATCCATTCACAAATACACACATATATGCACACACACGCAAACAAAAAGTTAACAACAAATCTGTTACAGGCAGAAAGAAGCTCACTATTCACAGCTGTGAGTGCGAAGGCTCCCATTCCATTCACCATGGAAACTCATCGTGGGCTTGGGTTTTATCATTCCCCACACAGAAAGGAGGGCTTCCCTCACCAAGCTCAGAGATCCTCAGCTTTCTTAGACACAGGTGGAAAATGTATTTAAGAGCCACACACTTGGCAGGAAATGCTGCGAAACTGTATTCAGCACATCTGGACACATGAGGGGCTTTTCTTTCATTTCCTATAAAAGTTCTCTAATTCCTATTTGTTTTAGGAACTGCCTCTTCCAGAACCCCCCCAATCCTGACCTCATTCAATGCACTCGCCCCAGTCTGAAATCCTATGGGCTGCAGCCCTCCAGGCAAAAGAATTTCCTAAGCTCCTCTGACTTAGGGCCGCATGAGGCTCAGGCTCATCTCCACACTCCTGTACCGACAGTGACCTCTTCATTCTCCGGTGCTTTGTACCAACAGGGCGATTACTGGTCGCGGAGGAAGAAATGAGAGAGGCCCCTGGAAATGGGCCCCAAATGACGAAAGAGGTTCCTGCGAGTTCTCTAAACATTGCGGCCGCTCCTCTCTGCTACGTATCGGTGCCCAGAACAGACACAATTTAGGGCCTTCGAAACAAACCCGAGCTCTTCTAATAAAACAAATATTTCACAGTTCATTTAATCCAAGATATTGAAAAGACCTGCCGAGCCTCAGGGCTGCCCTCTCCCCAGGGAGGCGGCTGCGTTGGAGTGATGCAGATGCTGCCCCCTTCCCAGCTCAGCGGCTGCTTTGCCAACACCAGCCTTCTTGCTTTTCTGTTTGTCTTCTGGAATCATCACTGGATTCAACCCAAAGGAGGCTCAGGTGATGCTCCCTACCTGGAGGTTCCTAGTCATGGACAGTCACAGAAGAGTATGGCTGAAGAATGACTATGGATGTCCAAGAAAATATACATGAACTTTACTGGCCACTATTTATCTTTTTTAAATTGATTTATTTATTTTAAGAGAGACAGTCAAAGCGAGAGAGGGGTAGGAGCAGACAGAGAGGGAGAATTTTAAGCAGGCAGCACAGAGCCAAATGTGGGGCTCAAACTCACCAAACCGTGAGATCATGACCTGAGCGGAAATCAAGAGTCAGACGCTTCACCGACTGAGCCACTCAGGTGCCCCATCACTCACTCCTTACTGAGTGCCTATTATGAGCCAGGCACTGGCAGACAAACAAGGCAGACAAAAATCCCTGGTTTTATGGAGCTGATATTGTAGCAAACGAAAGAGACAATAAATCTGGAAGACATAGTATGTCATATGGTAATGAGTTCTATGAATAAAACGACTGGAGAATCCTGGGAACTCTGGGGTGGGAAAGGACAATTTTACACACCATGTGCAGGGAAAGATTCCCGGAGAAAATGACATTGCAGCAAAGCTCAGGAGGTGAGGGAGGGAGCCATGCAGTTTTCTGGGGCGGGACTTTTCCAAGCAGTGGTAACAACAAGTTCAGACCTTGCTTGGGGACATCAGTGTGGCCGGAGTGGCACAAGCACAGGAAGGATGTCCAGTGACGAACTTGCAGAGTAGTAACAGGGAATTAGGTCTAGTATGGACATTCATCCAAGTATAAAGATTTTGGTTTTGCATTGCCTCGTTCTAAATCAATTTCAAAAGGAAGGTTCAAAGGCAAATTTCAGATCTGGAGGGACCGTCTAAAGAAGTATTCATATGCACCATACGCCATCTTCCTCCCGGGAACTATCATCTGCCATCATGGATGGCTACCAGAAGAGTCACCATGTTCTCACCCGAAACCATGTCTTCCAACGACTCAAAAGGAGGCATCCGACCGGGAACAGGCCACTGAGTCTCCTTCCTGGGAATCTGTTAGACGTGAGACTCAGAGAAGAGAGATCAGACCCTCTCTCATGGCAGAAGTTCTCAGGTATAAAACTTAAAAGTTGGGAGTGACCATATTTTTTACTTTGCAGAAATGATGGCACACAAGGCAGAGAACAGCAAAACACAAGAAGCAGATTATTTCAACGTAGATTCAAGTTCCTGGTGAATTCTATTTATATTCCTACCTACCTACGGTTAGCTTAGTTAGTCCTTCCTTGGATGCAGGGAGACGGAATAGAGCAACTAGAGCTCACTGAAGACAAAGACCAGGTCTCAGGGAAGGGAAGCAGAGCACGGCACAAATCGATAGTGGAACTGGAAATCACCGGAAACCCCACATGGCGTTGCAATTCCTGACCATCAGACACAAAAACGTTTGCCTGTTATCACTGTGCCTTATGCCTTTTCCCCGCTGATAAAACCACTGAATCCAGGGCGCCTGGGTGGCTTAGTCGGTTAAGCGTCCGACTTTCGCTTAGGTCATGATCTCGTGATTCGTGGGTTCGAGCCCCGCATCGGGCTCTGTGCTGACTGCTAGCTCAGAGCCTGGAGCCTGTTTCAGTCTGTGACTCCCTCTCTCTCTGACCCTCCCCTGCTCACGCTGTCTCTCTCTCTCTCCTAGAAATAAAAAATAAAATAAAATAGAACTCTTTAAAAAAAAAAAAAACACTGAATCCAACGCTAATTGTATTGGCCTCAATGTCTCATTGCCCTGAAGAGGGGACCCACAGATGCTAGAGCCAAGGTGAAAGTGGAAATCATGGCGGATTGGCTCTATAAGTGATCCCCTGACTTACAGATCATCTAAACTAGAAGAGAAGCTATTTACAAAGACAGATGCCTGGCCATCACCCCAGACCCATTTCATTGGCATAGCTTGGACAGTGATTCAAGCACCTAGATCCTCTGAACACTCCCTGGAGTTAATGATAACCCAGCAAGTATAGGGAACTGTTAGGTCAGACGTCAAGCCTTCTCCACTATGCAGAGAAAATGTGAAAGTCAGCAACTATGGCGGAGCAGACCATTCCACTCCGGTGGCGTGTTGGCTGCTCCTTGAATGTGTCATCTCAAGGTGATTGCATTTGCTGTGCCCTTCACCTGGGACACCCCTCCCCGAGACATGGCCTGGTCTTTCGCTTTCTTTGGGTATTTCCTAGAATGTAACCTCATCGGGAGGACTTCCCCGGTTTCCCTATCTACTATTTCAAACTGCCCCTTCCCCATTTCCTGTACCCCCTGATCTCTTTCTTCATTAGTATTTATCATGCTTTTATATGTTTTATGCTTTATTTACTGTATTAGGTATCATCTGTCTCCCTGCCTCAGTAGAATGTAGGCTCCCAGGGGGACGGGAATTTTTCCCGGATTTGCTCACTGCTCTCTCTCCGGGACCTAGAGCAGCCCTTACACTACGGGAGGTGGTCCAACGTTCGGTGGGAGGACAAATGCCTTCTTGGCCACGTTTCTGCCATGGTTAATGATCCCATTCTCCGAGTCATGGTAACCCCTGCAGTTAGGAACCAGATTTCCAACAAGTTAGTTAACCTTTTACGCGACACCGAAGTGCATGCTCGCATGCATCCGAACAGATTTCTACATGCTGGAAAAGCACCTGGCTGAGAAGGGGCAGACATCAGCCAAAGCAGGGCCTGCGGCCAGCTGGTTGTGAGCCGGCAGGAAGATGAAGTGAAGGTGTACACCTGTGTGGGGGACCTCCAGCTCAGGAAGCCGCTCCACACGGTGACAAGGCCTCCATCAGCCCATGTTTGTAAGAGAAAAAGAGAAAGCGCCTCCTCTCTGTCAACTCCCCAGAAAGTGTCCGTTTCCTTCCAGAGTCTAACAGAATGAGCAGCACCAGGGGAAATGGGTGTTGACAGTGGGGAAGGGCGATTTAAAGAGAGGTGTCTGGTGGGGGGTTGCCTGGGCGGCTCAGTCTGTTGAGTGTCTGACTTCGTTTGGCTCAGGTCATGATCTCGTGGCTCACAAGTTCGAGCCCTGCCACGGGCTCTGTGCTGACAGCTCAGAGCCTGGAGCCTGCTTTGGATTCTGTGTCTCCCTCTTTTTCTGCCCCTCCCCCACTTGCTCGCTCTCTCTCTCTCTCTCTCTCTCTCTCTCTCTCTCTCTCAAAAATAACTGAAGACTTAAAAAAAAAAAAAAGAGGGCATCTGGGCGTCTGGGTGGCTCAGTTGGTTAAGCGGCCAACTCTTGGTTTCGACTCAGGTCATGATCTCAGGGTTTGTGGGTTGAAGACACATCAGGCTCTGTGCTGACAGTGCGGGGCCTGCTTGGAATCCTCTCTCTCCCACTCTCTCTGCCCTTCCCCTGCTCGTGCTCTCTCTTTGCCTCAAAATAAATAAATAAACGTAAGCCCCTCCACCCCCAGTTTTTACTTTTTCTCGTGACTTCCTCTTCAAGCGAAGACCTCCAACACACATAAGGAGATTCACTTTTTTATATGTTTCTGATGAGCGACTAGAGGTGGGAAGTGAATCCAGCATGGAGATGAGCTTTCAAGACTAACTCAACTTTGCATCTTCCAAAATGGAGGTGGGGATAAAGAACCTTGATGATTTATTCTCAACACCAAAGTGGCAACATAGAATTCTCAACACCAAAGCTGAAAGTAGAATTTAACAATAATACACATCCAAGGATATAAGGAACTTGAGGAAGCTTCCATGACTAATTGATAAGTGGAGCTACCTGTATGATAGAAGTGCATAAAGAGAATAAGTGTTCAAAACTCAAATAAATGCTTCAAACAGCATCAATAAGTGATAGGTGACTTTAAAAATGTCTATTTGATTAGGCTGCACGAATATAAAAGGAGTCTGCATTCAGTTGGTTCTTGAGAGCCCCATTAAAGTTTTCTTTCCTCTCTAAAGGAATCCAAGTAAACATCACAGGCAGTATTCCACAGGTATGGTTTAACGCAAGGAAGGCGAGATGAAATCCAAATAGGAAGCCCACACGTAAAGAAAAGGCCTTGACCAAGGAGAAAAAGATGATAAATTGTACTTTATATATTCATGGGGAGTGGTGTGGATGTGTTTGGTTAAAAAAAAAAAGTTTAAGGTGATCCAGGTATCTAATGTTTTCTGATTCCTGTTAACTGACTTTTTCGACTATCTGAAAAACCTACGAATCCATTACAGTTTGATTAAAGGATAAAAAACAGCATGTTTTGTTCTGTCACGAAGGTTCTTAGAATGCTGCTTTTGTGTAATGTCTTCCATTTAATCAGATTCTTCACCCAGAATGCAAATAATTTCTCCGGAAGTAGTTTCATTTTGTTGTGAGAAGTTAGGATTTAGCGGGGGGTGTGGGTGGGGGTGAGAAGTACCAACAGGGACAAGATAAAATGATTTTACTTTTAGTATTTTTCCTAAATTGCTGTTTTAGAGCCAGTAGCAAAAACAAAACTACTTTTGTTTTAATTTTATTTTAAAAATTTTTTAACATCTATTTGTTTTTGAGAAACAGAGAGACAGAGAGAGACAGATCATGAGCAGGAGAGAGGCAGAGAAAGAGGGAGACACAGAATGTGAAGCAGGTTCCAGGCTTCGAGCTGTCAGCACAGAGCCCAACACGGGGCTCAAACCCACAAACTGCAAGATCACGGCCTGAACCCAAGTCGAACGCCCAACCTAATTATTTTTAAAAGCAAGAACCTATAATTGTATGCAGGCATAGAGATTGACATATTACATCCTTTCATGCCTGTAATCTTATGGAAACTATCATCCCCATTTGACAGAGAGGTGCAAATCAGCGTATTTGTGTCCTATAATACAGAATTATTTCAGACAGATTTTGAAAAGCTTCTGTTTCAGTTACTATTGTGGGTGCAAACCTGCCCCATAGCTTACGAAACAGTTTTTCCCGCATGTTTATACATTCTGTGAGTCAAAATTCAGGCAGGGCCCAGAGGGAACAGGGCATCTCTGACCTATCATGTCTGAGGCTTTGGCTGGGAGTTAGTGATGGTTCAGGAGGACCTGGTGGCTGGAATTGGGAATCAGCTAGAAGCATCGTCACTCTTATCTAGCAGCTCACGACGGCCATCGGTTGGGTCCTTGGGTGTTGTTGGCTCTGGCTTCTCCTTCGTGTGGCCTGGGCATCTACACGATAGGGTAGCCTCAGGGTGGTTGAACTGCTTGAATAGCAATGCTAGACCCCACGGGGGATCATTTATCAAACAAGATGGAAAGCGTGTGGCCTTTTGTTACCTTCCCTAGGAAGTCACACGGTGTTACTTCTGCCACACTTGGTGAGTTCCGGTTGAGTCATAAGCCTGTCTACATTCCAGGAGGGGGAAAAAAAAAAAGAGAGAGAAAGAACATAATCTCTTCTTTCAATGAGAGTAATGTCAAAGATTTTGCGGTCATTATTTTAAACCATCACCAGAAGTAATAACTTTAAAGTGCTTCTTAGAGCAATGGGGCGCCTGGGTGGCTTAGTCGGTTAAGCGTCCGTCTTTCGCTTAGGTCATGATCTCGCGGTTCGTGGGTTCGAGCCCCGCGTCGGGCTCTGTGCTGACTGCCAGCTCAGAGCCTGGAGCCTGTTTCTGAGTCTGTATCTCCTTCTCTCTCTGACCCTCCCCTGCTCATGCTGTCTCTCTCTCTCCTAGAAATAAATAAAAATATTTAAAAAAAAAAGTGCTTCTTAGAGCAATCCTACTTCAATGCTTGACTTTTACTACTCACGATATTCTAGGCATTATCTTTAGTAGGAAGATATTTCAATGGAAAAGATTAAGAAGGATGAAGTGTTGAGGAAAGGCTTGCAAACTCAAAGGAGTACACAGGCAATGCAGCTGAGACGAACAACTCAAAGGGGCCAACTTTAATAAGGAGTTTCTCTCATCAAAGAGAAAACCCAAACCTGGTTTTTTACGTGAAATCTCCTGATTCTTAAAAATGCTCTGCAGACAGGAAAAATACTACCTATAAGCCACCAGTTTGCTATTCCTGCAATTGAGAGATAATATTTATTTTCGGTTCAATAAATATCTATGAGGGACACATGGGTGGCTCAGTCAATTGAGCGTCTGACTCTCAATTTCAGCCCAAGTCATGATCTCATGGTTCATGGGATCGAGCCCCACAGTGAGTTCCACGCTGAGTGTAGAGCCTGCTTGGGATTCCCTCTCTCCCCCCTCTCTGCCCCTCCCCTACTCATTCTCTCTAAATAAATAAATAAACTTAATAAAATATATTAATAAAAAATACCTATGAAAGTGATTATCGTTTGCCTGGGAATCTTCTGGGCCCTCTAAGTCAATGACAACTTCTGCTCTTTATGAGGGATGACTTTTCCCAAATCATCAACAAAATTCCCTGGTTAGAAGAAAATTAATTTAGTCTTATCTTGAACATCGACTTTGTAGAAACGAATAACTGTCCATCTGTTCTAAAACTTTACAGAATCATTATTTGTTTCACTAGCACCATAAATGGGCTGTCATCAGTAATTGTCCTGTGTACTGTGCACACCTTCACTGATATTGCATCAAGTTTAACTCCCAGAGTTCTGAAAGATTAGTCAATCCATATTCAAATGCTTTACGGCTACACTCACACATCTTGCACCTTACAGTTAGAACATTCAAAAAGTAAAATGTGCCTTATCTTTTGTAATGAATATGTAATAAATATGCCTTCACCTACTGTGCTAAATTAGCCCAGGGGCTATTTGAAAGTCAGAGGGATAATGTAGTGTTAGTAACCTCCCTGTATTGTAAGTCATTTATTAAAAAATAAACTTCAGGGCTTTTATTTCCAGCTGAGGTGTAGTAACAGGGACCCTGGCTCCTGAAATCGCCCCATTACAGGCAAAATATGTGAAACAATGGTTTTCAAGACATGGGGCATCAGTCAGCAAAGGACAGTGGTGCCTGAAAAGCAGGAAACCAGTGAGGGGAACCCCACAGTTGCCCCAGTTCACTCCACTGAGTTTCCAGTCCACAGCACGGGAAGGGGAGGTCCCTCTGGAGCTAGACAGATTCCCTGATTGAGGATATGAAGGTGCGGGTCCAAGGAGATCAAGACAACTAGAATTCACAGGGCAGAGGACCAGAGAGGAAAGAGTGACACAGAAGAGATTCTGTGGATCTGGAGAGAGCTCCCCTGGAGAATTCAGCATATTACTGGAAAATATCTGGCATCCAATAAAAAATGACCAGGCATGAAAAAACGATAGAAAAATAGAATCCATTATGAGGGGAAAAATCAATGCACTGAAACCAAACCAGAATTGACCCAGATGCTAGAATTATTAGAAAAGGGCATTAAAATTATTATTACTGCATTGTAGATATTAAACAAAACTAGAGGAAAGATTGGACATGCTGAGCAGGAATATGGACAAGTTTTAAAAAAATGACAAGTTGAACCTGGAGAAATAATTAGAATGTGTGAAAGGAAACGTGTGGGAGGGGATTAATGACAGATGAGACATCACAGAATAGAAGATTAGTGGATTTAAAGACACAAAAATGGAAACTACCCAAAATGAAATAAAGACAAAAGAATAAAAGAAAAGTGAACAGAGCATCAGTGAGCTGTGCTATAACTTTAAGCAATGTAATGTATGTGTGTTTTGCTTAAAGGAAGACAGACAGAGAAAAAAACATTTGGAAAAAAAATAATGGCTACATAGCTGGCTGTTGACTATTTTTCCAATGTAATAAAACCTAGAAGTCCAGAAATTCAAAAAGCTCTATGAACACCAAGCACAAGAAATGTGATATATATACATATATATGCACCAAAGCACAACATAGTCAAATTTCTTAAAACTGAAAAAAAGAGAAAATCTTAACAGAAGCCCAATTAAATAGACACAATATGTACACAGGGAGGAAGATAAAGATGATGGTAGACTTCTTACTGGAAACAAGGCAAGTGAGAAGACAGTGAAGCGACATCTTTAAAGTTCCAGAAACAAAACCTATCAACCTAGAATTCTAGAGCAACCAAAATATCTTTCAAAACCAAAAGCAAAATAAAAACTCTCTCAGACATTAAAAAAAAAGGTGGGGGGGGGAAGAAAACATCACCTGAAATTCAAATTCAAGACTCAGATGTGCACTACCAGGCATGAAGAAAGCCCTTCAGGTGGAAGTAACCAGATACCAGATAGAAATACAGATCTATACAAAGGAATAATGAATACTGGAAATGGTAATGATATTAATGATATATAAATATATCTTTCTTATTACTTAAATCTCTTCAAAAGAGGGACTAATCCTACCTGTCTTTAAGAGTTCTTATAAAGCTACAGTTATCAAAACAGTGCAGCATTGGCATAAATTTAGACAAAACGTAAAACAAAGTAGAGTCCAGAAATAGACCCACACATGTATGGACAATTGATTTTTGAGAAAGGTGGAAATGCACATTGGTAGATAAAAGTTAGTCTTGAACAAATGGTGCTTTATCAATTGGATATTCATATTAAAAAAAATAAGTCGATTCATACCTCACACCATATATAAAAATTAACTCAAAGCAGGCCATAGACTGAAATATAAAAACTAAAACTATAGAGCTTCCAGAAGGAAACAGAGGAGAAAATCTTTGCAACTCTAAGGTAGGCAAAGATTTCTTAGCTATGACACTGAAAGCATAATTCATCAAGGACAAATTTGGTAAGTTGGATTTTCTCAAATTAAAAATCTCTACTGTTCATTGGGATGAGCACTGGGTGTTGAATGGAAGCCAAATTGACAATAAATTAAATTAAAAAAAGAAAGCTCTACTGGTCAAAGGATGCTAATAAGAGAATTAAGAAAAAGCATGGGGCGCCTGGGTGGCTTAGTCGGTTAAGCGTCCGACTTTCGCTTAGGTCGTGATCTCGCGGTTCGTGGGTTCGAGCCCCGCGTCGGGCTCTGTGCTGACTGCCAGCTCGGAGCCTGGAGCCTGTTTCGGATTCTGTGTCTCCCTCTCTCTCTGACCCTCCCCTGCTCACGCTGTCTCTCTCTCTCTCTCCTAGAAATAAATAAAACATTTAAAAAAAAAAAAGAAAGAAAAAGAAAAGAAAAAGCCACGGGCTGGGAGAAAATATCTGCAACCAGGTCTGGGACAAAGGGTGTGTATCCAGCATATATAAAGAGCTCTCAAAACTCAATAAGAAAAATCAAGCAACCCAATGAAAAAAATGGCAAAAGATCTTGTATCTGTCCTCTCCTCTATTTCCCCTCTGCTATTTCCATATTCTTAGTGCCGATTATGTCCTCCATGGCTGGATCTGATTGGCCGTTCATGTTCTCCCTGCCTCCGAGATTGCCCTTCGAACTCTAGCCTCCAAACAGCAGCCAGTGAATTCATTTAACGATGTCAATTGGTTCGTGTCAGTCTCCTGCAGTTAAACCTTCAAGGCTTCCCAAACTGCCCTCAGTGCCCTACAAACCCTGCTTTCTCTAGCCCCGCCCTCTTCTCTCTTCACTACCCTCCTCCTCTGTTCTTCTCCCATCATTCTGACCTTCCTTCTGTTTCTCAAACACATCAAGTTCATCCCTGGTCTATCACTTTTGTGACTGCTGCACTCCCTCTCTGAAGGCCTTTCCACACCCTGCATGGGTGGGCTCTTTTTCCTTAAATGGTCCTCAGCTCCTCAAAGAGGTCTTCCCAAACAACTTGGTAGAGCCAATCTACCTCCTGATACACTGCTCTACTCTCTGCATGGCACTGATGTGTCACTCCCTGACACCCCTACATGTGTTTGTGTCCCTCTGTCTACCTCTACTAAGCTGTAAGCCCCAGGGGGCAAAGGACCAGGCTGTCACACTGTGCTATCAGCCCACAGACAGCGCCTGGCCCACGGTCGTTGGATGTTGGCCAAATGAGAGTGTTGGAAATCCCTTTGGCAGTGAGGAGTCCTCAAGCCTTTTACTTCCCTTCAAATACCCAAACTCTGGATGTTTCCATAGCTCTCTGCTGCGCGTTTCTTTATTGCACACCTCAGCCCTGCTTTCCTGTTCCTTAAAACCCACGTGTGTAGTTCTGGGGATGAGACAGTGAATCTCTAAACTGATTTAGCTTCGGAGACACTTTTCAGAGGGTCTGAATTCCTAAAGTCTACTTGGCTTCAGAGTGGCATGAGCTGAAATCATCCAAAGAAATCTGATAGGGACAGAACAAATCAGAGAACATCCAAAGAGGGAAAAAAATCACTTTGCTTTTACTTGTGCAGATATGAATTTTCTCATTAACAACTGTAGACTATCCAGCAAGAACCAAGACCACTTAGCACATTCATAACATGCACGAATGTGCTGTGCAATCGGGCACACGAAGTGTGCAGATGCTCTGGGTTCTAAATCGGGCTCCGCTAAGAATCTGTTGAGTTTAATGGCTCAGCCTCTCTGCCTCTGTTTATAAGATGAAGCGAATGATCAAATCTAACTCATAGGCTTGTTAAGAGGAGCCCAGTGAGGGGCGCCTGGGTAGCTCAGTAGGTTGGGGGTCCGACTTCAGCTCAGGTCATGATCTCGCGGTTCATGGGTTCGAGCCCCACATCGGGCGCTGTGCTGACAGCTCAGAGCCTGGAGCCTGTTTCGGATTCTGTGTCTCCCTCTCTGTCTGACCCTCCCCTGCTCATGCTGTCTCTCTCTCTGTCTCAGAAATAAATAAGACATTTAAAAAAATAAAAAATTTAAGAAAGAGAGAGGGACTCAGTGAGACCTTCCGTGTGAAGGTCGCCGCCATAGTACTTGGAGTGTAATTAAGTGCGCAATCAACAGTGATCGTGTCAACGATGATCCATTACGATCATTCACATTATTCATGACACCAGACATCTGTGCACCTTTTCTATTGGATTTAACC
>NW_027551573.1:6183832-6319064 GCF_008692635.1 Crocuta crocuta | reverse complement strand
CTTTTTTTTTTTTTTTTTACAATCTGCATTTGGAATGTACAGGCTAGGAATTGTATGGTATGCAGGAATAATGCATAACACTGGGAATTTACAGTTTACAGTTTAAAGGGAAGAAGGAAAGGTGAAGGGGGCGTTTACAGACTTATTCTGTCGCCTACAGGCATTCTTTCAGGCCATGGTTGCTCAGAAAATCTACTCGGCCATGTGTTTGTGCTGCAGAAGGCACACCCACCGCTCTGCTGTCTCTGGGCTTCTGTCTCCTGTGATGAAAGATCAGCCACCACCATTGGCATTTCCTGAAACAAGGTGCATGAACGGACAGACAATCTGTGGGGGGCAGTGCCACGGCCAGCTACTGCGGGGTCAGAGGCTGAGTGATCCTGCCCTTCTGAGCCTGACCTAAGCAGGAGCGTCGTCCCACCTCCGTGCCAGGGAAAAGGGAACACGCCTGTGTCCCCGAAAGCTTTCTCGTGGCAGGAGAAGAGAGGGAAGCTTAAAAAGCTGAGCATGGGGGGCNGTGAGGTTCAATCAGCAGAGAGCCCCTCATTCAAATAGCATGAGACTTGGGAGGAAAAAAAGCAAGAGAGGAGCTGGAATCCACTCAGGTTGGTTTTCTTCTTTTCTTTTGCCAAAGCTCCCATCGGGCATGGAGGGAGGGAGGAGAGGGGAAGGGTTGCATGACATGAAATAGACTGCCCAGAGCTGATGCCAACTTGGTGCCTTAGAATGAGTTAGTTACAGGAGCAGGGACGGCTGGGGCTTCTCCCCACATCCCAGCAGATGAGGGAAAGTGATCTTTTTGAAAACACTTGCTCAATGAGAGTAAAGCACACCATTAGGAATCACGCCAAGAGTTGTTTTTTTGTTTGTTTGTTTGTTCGGTTGGTTGGTTGGTTGGTTGTTTTTTTTGTTTTTTGTTTTTTGTTTTTTTGGTTTGATTTTTGCTGCATTTGGGAGGAGGGGGCAAAAACAAATGATAGAGGGGCACCTGGGTGGCTGAGTCGGTTAAGTGTCTGACTTCGGCTCAGGTCACGATCTCATGGTTTGTGGGTTCAAGCCCCACGTCCAGCTCTGGGCTGACATCTCAGAGCCTGGGACCTGCTTTGGATTCTCCCTCTGTCTCTCTCTCTCTCTCTCTGTCTCTCTGCCCTTCCCCTGCTTGTGCTCTCCCTTTCTCTCAAAATTGAATAAATAAAACATTAAAATTTTTTTTAAAATGATAGAAAGTAAAGGAGATATTAAAGAGGTAAAAACAGAGAGTAGAGATAGATGGTGTATTGAGGTGGGGAAAAAATCCTTTATTTAACAGCCAACAAGGAGTTTTCCATAAGAAGGGGACTGTACTCATCAGTGGTCCCAGGCCACTCAGCGTGGGAGGTTCTATAAGGAGACAGTGGAATCAGAAGATAAGAAACCTGTCTGCATAAGAAGTTCGAAAGGATTTAGGGCAACTTAGCAAGGGGTAAGGTAGGAACAGTATGATGACAGGCATTGAGGAATTCCAGCATATTCCAAGAAGACTTGATGTCTAACGTGTACTTTTAAGTTGTCTGCAGTTTTGAACTGTCAACATCTCTGTCACCAAGACTTGGAGCAAGTCTTACCCAATGCACCGATGCCTGGGGAGAATGGCGTGGGGCGATTGAGGTTAATGGGGCCTCGTTCTTGATCTGAGAGGCAGAGAAGGAGGAGAGCAGCCAAATATGAGAACGGAATACGGCTGGGAGTCCACTGAGGGCAGAACCAGCTGGCAGAGAACTTTCACACACACCCTNTCTCCTGCCCCCCCACACCCACCCCTCTCTCTTGCCCCCCCCAATACACAATCAAACATGAAGGGAAAACATTGCCTTTTCCCTCTGTGGGTAGCATGAGAGATTGTGCCAAGCTTTATTTAAATCCAAAGGACAGGGTGACCCCAGTTAATCCTTGATTAAATTAATTAGTGCGCAAAGCAAAACCTGGCCCCTGAGAACTTCTCAAAAGAATGCGTTAGACAGGACTCTTTTGTTTACAAGTCGGTGCAAGCACAAAAAGAAATGTGTTGACCCAGGAAACCCAAACCATGGAAAAAAATAGGAGTGGAAGAGATTTCAGGATTGACCCGATCCAGGAACTCAAATATCACGGGAACTCTCATTTCCCATTTGTAGCTCTCTCGGTGGATCTATTTCTTTTTCTTTTCTTTTCTTTCTTCTTTTTTCTTCACAAAAAGAGAACTCATCCCTAAAGTTTTTGATGTTAGCTTCTGGGGGACAATGAGTTGCCTAAACCAACAAAATACAACCAGAAGGTGTGGGGAGAGCATTAGGCAGCAGATGTCATCACCAGCCATATTTCTGAAGGTTGATGCCAAGCTTTTTGACTTTCATCCTGGAGAGGTTGTGATCCCTAAGAGCCCAGAGGAAGTAATCATGGAAGAGTTTTGTGCAAGCAAACCTTGACTAGGAACAGTGACCGTAGGCTTCAAACTATTCCCCAAATGGAGGTGATCATTGGTACCATTTTCTAGAGGAAATCAGATCACATAATTGTCCCTCCTATCCCACTCTCCCCAGTGAAAAATACTCAGTTTCCTCATCTTATTCTTTTTTTTTTCCTCATCTTATTCTTAAAATACATTCTTTCATAGACCTTAGGAGGCCTCGACCAACTGAATTCTCCATCTTATTTCACCCATTCTGGACTCCCTCATTGCCACCTCATCTGTCACTAACAGTTGTTACTTAATATGCACTCTTGTTTCATCACAGGGCCATTAAAGGTGCTGTCTTCTCTACCAGGAACCCTCTTCCTCTTCCTCTACCCTGCCCTACCCACCAGCCTATCAGCTGAGTTTCCAGTCATTATTCAGATCATGGTTCAAGCCATTATTGACCACCTTCTTCTCTCATCTCTCACAATTCGGTTAGATCCCTCTGTGACACGTTCAGAAAGCACCATGTGCTTTTTCTTCAATATGCCCATTGTAATCTGTAATTGTATGTTCAGATGATTCTTCTACGGATGGAAGTTCCATGATGGCAGGAATCATGCCTATTTTGTTTGCTATTATTTCCCTGGTACTTAGCACCTGGACTGGCACAAAGTTGGTACTTAAGATATTTTGTGGAAATAAATAAACAAGGCACCTGCACGTGGGTGGCTCAGTCAGTTAAGCTTATGACTCTTGATTTCAGCTCAGGTCATAATCTTGCAGTTTGTGGATTAACCCCCACATCAGGCTCGGTGCTGACAGCACAGAGCCTGCTTGGGACTCTGTCGCTCCCTCTCTCTCTCTGGCTGTCCCTCATTCTCTCACTCTTTGTTTTTCCTCTCAAAATAAATAAATAAACTTTAAAAAAAGAAATAGGTGACTGAATTAATGAATCAACAAACAAATGAAGATGGCTGAATCGATGAGGAAGGAGGGCTAGGGTCATAATCAAGAATGGCGGACTGCAAACACCATACATTTTTCTTTAAATTACAGAGGAGGGAACATTTACATTTTTCTCCACATGTGACTGACATTGGGCTAGATATTTTACACCTGACTTATATTCAGGTCATCCTGATTCTAATGCCCAATGAACTTTTTACCCTATTCTGTAACCTTCTGCAAACTTAAGGATAAGTTAGACACCAAGGAAACTGGGTAATTCAGAAGAGATAGTCCTTCCTTCAAAGACATTTATATTCTACGGAGCCTATAAACATTAGTCTGTATATCACTTACTAGGTGACAAGAACAGTTCTAATGTTTTATAAAATATTAACCCATTTAATATTAACCCTATGAAGTAGTTTCTATTATCAAAGATATCTCTTTGAATCACAATTATCAAGTAACTTACTAAAGTTTGTACTTCTAGAGAGTGGTGGAATAAGGATTTGGACCCAAGCATATGTCTCCAGAGCGCAGGTGTTCTGTACCACTCTAGATAGTTTTTATACTTAAAAAAGACAAAAGGACGAGCTTAGCTTAAGCCTCAGAAGACCCTTTTTCCCCCTCTGTCAAGGTATAGTTGAGGTTGTGTTCCAAATACAGTAGGCACATTCAACTCTGTCTCTCTCATTCAGTGAGACTAAAAACCTTGACAAAATGCATGGAACAGCCAGCTAAGGATTCTTAAAAATAAATGGCAGCAGGAAGGTTAGGGGAAAAAGTCCAAAACTCCAAGTCAAACTATATATATGGTATGGTCGCCTCTTTTCCCCTTCCAGTAATTCCTGACATAGTTTCAAAGACATCCTGAAACCTAGAACTGTAAGTGGAAAGAGACAGGAAGAGCTTCAAGAAAGCTCAACTTCTAGTTTAAGAAGTAGAAAAGGGAAGCCCTCTGGAAAAGAGAGAGTTGAAAAACATCCCATTTTTCCCATTTTCTCTCACCCAGCCCTAGACACCCACACAGTGGTATGGTAGTGGTACTGATGGAGCCAGAAGCTGAGCAGATACCTAAACTCAGAAGGAAGGAATCCTTCTTTTTGACAGAGAACATAGGGACAATGCTCACTGTTCTTTTTCTCTATGCATCCTATTGCCACTTAGCCTCAGAAGCAGACATATTGTGGGAAGGGCATGGGCAGAGAGGAGGAATTAAATCACAGCTTTCCAATCAAAAGACCAAGAAAGGAAATTCTTAATTCCAATTTGTGCCTGGGAGGTCACAGAGTAAAGAGCTGGTGAAACTGATGCCAGAATATTTTGTATGAACTCCTTTACTCACCCTGAGCTATGCAGACAAGGATGTGATGCCAAACAACTTTAAGAGCTGAACTATATGGTGGAGACCACTGCCTCATCCCCAGACTGGCACCTGAATGACACTCACAGAACATAGGCCAAAACCACACTGCAAAGGCTTTGAAACTTGACTGACACAAGACAATAACTCAGAGGAAGTGGGTAGGAACGTACAACCTGAATAAAATCTGGGTGATTAACTGATAAATAAATAACATTCTCCATAGGATTTAATAAAAGCAAGAGTATTCCTAACGTAATATTCAAAAAAAATTTCAAAATTAACTTGCATACAAATAACAAGAAAAACCTGATCATCTGGGAAGGGAAAAGACAGTCAACAAATACTAATCTAAAGATGATAGAGATGCTGGAATGATCAGATATAGGTTTTAAATGTTCTATTTAACCATGATCCAAACAGTAAGAGTGAATATTCTAAGAAAGAAAGAAAGGAAGGAAGGAAGGAAGGAAGGAAGGAAGGAAGGAAGGAAGGAAGGAAGGGAGGAAGGAAGGGAGGAAGGAAAGAAGGAAGGACAGGAAGTTTCTGTGGATAAAGAGAAGGAATAAAAGATTTTTAAAGAACAAAATATAAATATTAGAACTAAAAAACACACCAACCAAAATAAAACATTTTCTTGTTAGGTTGATAGCAGAATGGGAATGAGAGAAGAAAGAGTTAGTGAACTTAAAGAAGGATCAAAAGAAATATTGAAGCCAAATAAAGAAAGGAAAAAGTTTGGGGAAAAAGAATGACAGAGTTGCAGAGACCAGTGGGACAATATCAAAAGGTCTAGCATTTATGTCATTAGAATCCCATAAGATGATAAAGAATGTGGTGCTAAGTAGAAAATAAAATAAAATAAAATAAAATAAAATAAAATAAAATAAATTATAACTGGAAATTCCCCAAATTTGGTGAGAAACAGAAACGAACAGATTTACGAAGCTCAGCAAACTCCAAACTAAAAAACAAATTGAAGAAGAAGAAGAAGAAGGAGACGAAGGACGAGGACGAGGGAAGAAGAGGAAGAGGAAAGGAGAAAGAGAAGGAGAAGGAGAGGAAGAAGAAAAGGAAAAACTCCACTCTTAGATACATCGTAATCAAAATGCTAGAGAATAATGACAATGAAAGTAGCCAGAGAAAAACAAGGGATTGCATATAAAGGAACAATTATTTAACGGAATACAGAGTTCTCATCTGACACCATGGAAGCCAGAAGACGTGGAACATATTTACATTGCTGAAAAAAAAATTGTCAACCTCATGGTTTTATATTCAATGGTATTCTTTAGAAATAAAGATGAAAGAATGAAATTCTGAGGTGAAGGAAAATCAAGTAAATTCATTTCAGAAAATCTTCTCTTAAAGAACTAAAGAAGTTCTTCAGAATATAAGAAATGGTTCTTCAGGGAAATAGGAAACAACAGGAATGAAAGAGGAGCAACAAAAGTGGTAAATATCTGGGTAAAAGGAATATATTGTTTTTCCTCTGAAGTTTTAAAAAATAGATATGACAGTTGAAAGCAAAAATTATAGCATTTTCTAATAGGACTTTGGATGTTTTAGTAGATGCATAGTTCAGTACATAGTTGCATTGAATAACGCAACTTAAATGGAGGAAGATAAAATGTTTTATACAGTGGTAAGGTTTATACATTCCACTTAAAGTGGGAAAATATTAATTCTGAGTAGTCTATAAGAAGTTAAATATTTATATTTTAACCCCTTAAGCAACGATTAAAAACTATGCCAAGATATGGTTGTAAGCTGAATAAATCAAATTAAAGTGGAATGCTAAAAATACACAAATAATTAAAAGAAGTCAGGAAAGGGAAAATATAGAAATAAAAATAAATGAAACAAACATAAAACAAATAATACAATGATAGAGCTAAATCCAAACAGATCAAGAATTACATTAAACGTAACAGTCTAAATGCGCACATTAAAAAGCACAGATTACTGGAATGGATGAAAGGAAAACAAGACCCAACTGCATACTGTCTATAAAAAACTTACTTTAAAAATAATGATAGAGCTAGGTTATAAGTAAAGTGATGGAAAAAGAAGTGATGTGCAAAAACGAATCAAAGTAAGTCTGGAGGGTCTAATTAATGTTAGGTAAAGATTTTATGGCAATAAAAATACCAGGGATAAAAAGGACATTATAAATGATAAAAACAGCAGTTCACCAAGAAGACATAACGGCCCTAAATGTGGATGCATTTAACAATAAAGACTCAAAATATATGAAGCAGAAACTTACATAACTGAAAGGAGAAACAGACAAACCCACAACTATAGTTGAAATTTCAACATTCCTCTATTGGTAATCAGTAAAAAGAGTATTAAGAAAAATCAGCTAGTATATAGAAGAACCAAACAACAAGCCAGAATAAATTGATATTTATAGAACATTACATCAAACACCGAATACTCAAGCATTTATGCAACCATCACTAACATAGACTGTATTAGGGTTATACAACAGACCTTAACAATTATTTAAAAGATTTGAGATGATATAAATTATTCTCTCTGATCATAATGGAATTGAATTAGAAATAAATAATGGGATGATAACTGGAATTCTCCCGACACATGAAAGTTAAACAACCCATTTCTAAATAATATATGGGTGACTAACAAAAGGAATTGGAAAGTATTTTTTAAACAATGAAAATGCAACATACTGAAATCTTTGGGAAACAGCTAATGCAAGATTTTGAATACAATTAATGGTTAACTGTTTGTATTAGGAAATAAGAAACATCTCAAATCAATAGCGCATGCTTCCACTCTATGAAATTTTAAAAAGAGGAGAAAAATAAACCTGAAGCAAGCAGAAGAAAGGAAATAAGACACCAGAAATCACTGACATCTAAAGTGATAAACCAGGGCACCTGGGTGGCTCAGTCGGTTAAGCATCTGACTTCAGCTCAGGTCATGATCTCATAGTTCCTGGGTTCGATTCCCGCATCGGGGTCTCTGCTGTAAGCTCAGAGCCTGGAGCCTGCTTCAGATTCTGCATCTCCCCGTCTCTCTGTCCCTCCCCCATTCACACTCTGTCTCTCTCTCTCTCTCTCTCTCTCAAAAATAAGTAAACATTAAAAAAATTAAAAATAAATAAAATGATAAGCCAATAGAAAAAAGTCAGTAAAAACAAAAGTTGGTTCTCTGAAAAGATCTATAAATTTGATAAATCTCTAAGAAGATTGGCAAAGAAAAAACAAGAGAGAAGACATAAATTTTTCATTATCAGAAATGAAAGGTGAGCTCTCACTACAGAGCCACAGACATTAAAAGAGGAAAGGAAAGGGTACGCACAGATTCATTTAAGAGGCTACCATAACCCTCACACCAAAGCCAGACAGACAGTAAAAGAAAAGAAAACCATAAACCAATACACCTCATGAGCATAGGAAAAATCCTTAACCAAATATTAGCAAATCAAATCCAACAATACATAAAAAGAATAATGCACCATGACAAATGGGGTTAATCCCAGGAATGTAAAGCTAGTGTAACATATGAAAATAATTTAATGAAATCCACCATGCTAATAGACTAAGGAACAAAAAACACATAAACATGTAAAATTATTCAGAAAAGCAGAAAGATTCACAGTCATTTTAAGTAAAACCTCTGATCAAACTTAGAATAGAAACATCCATAATATGATAAAAAGGTGTCCAAAAAAACAAAACAAAACAAAACAAAACAAAAAAACCACTACTGACAACATAATGGACAAAGACTGGATTCTTTTCCCAAGATGAAGGACAGAGAAGGATATCAACTCTCACCACTCCTATTCAAATTATACTGAAAGTCCTCACCATGCAATAAGTCAAGCAAAATTAATAAGAGGCATACGGATTGGAAAAGAAGAAGGTAAATAGTTCCTATTCACAGACAACATGTCCATCTATAATATAGGGATTATACTGAATCCCTATGTTGTTCAAAAACAACAAGGCAATAAATCTAGGAGAAAGTTCTCTAAAATAATAAAAGAGTTTAGCAAAATTAAGAGACAAATTTACCCCCCAAAATCAAATTTCTATATATTATCAATCAAAAATAGGAAACTGAAATCAATACAGTTTAAAATAGTTCCCAAATATGACATACTCCAGTGGACATCTGCATGTGCAAACTCTGTATACTGAGAATTACAAAATGCTTGTGAAATACATCAAAGAAGCTCTAAGTAAATGCAGAGACAGGCCATATAAATGGATTGGAACACTCAGTGTAGTTGAGATGTGACTTGTCACCAAACCGATCTATAGATCTGATGTTATTCCAATCAAATACTTGTTAGAATTTGGGGGTAATATATATATATATATATATATATATGACATATATATATTACAGATATATATGTGTATATATCATATGTATATATATTTGGGGGTAATATATATATTACAGATATATATGTATATATATGATATATATATGTATGTATATATGATATATATACAGATATATTTGGGGGTAATGTATATATATATACAGATTATAAAATTTATATAAAAAGGCAAGGCAATTACAATACCCAACAAATTTTCTTTTAATAAATTTTTAAAATGTTTTTTATTTATTTCTGAGAGAGAGAGAGAAACAGCATGAGCAGGGGAGGGTCAGAGAGAGAGAGAGAGAGAGAGGAAGATACAGAATCCAAAGCAGGCTCCAGGTTCTGAGCTAGCTGTCAGCACAAAGCCTGACGTGGGGCTGGAACCCAAGAACCATAAGATCATGACCTGAGCCAAAGTCGGCCGCTCAACCAACTGAGCCACCCAGGCACCCCAATGCCCAAAAATATTTTTGAAAAATAATTTAGAGGAGGGGATTCAAACCATCCCATTTTAAGACCACTATATGCTACAGTAAGCAATACTGTGCAGTACTGGTAAAGGAAAGGTGCAGGTAAATGGCAATACAATGGTTATAAAGAAACCCACACAAATATGGCCAACTGGTTTTAAACACAGACAGAAAGACAATTCAATGGAGGAAGGATAGACTTTCCACAGAGGTGTTGGAACAATTAGACATTCAAATACCAAAACTTGATGTTAACCTAAACCTCACATTTTATACAAAATTAACTAAAGGTGGCTGAAGTTTGGTAAGAAAATACTATGGCATTTTGCTTACCGAGTCCAATACCTTCTCATGATAAAAAAAACTTTCAGAAAACTACGGAGAACTCCCTCAACACAACAAATGACGTTTTATAACAAAACCCACAGCTGAAATCATAATCATGAAAAACTGAGAGCTTCCCTTCTAGGCTTAGGGTAAGGAACAGAGCAAGAATGTCTTACCACTTCTATTCAACATGGCGCTAGAGGTTCTAGTCAGGACAATTAAGTAAGAAAAAAAAAGAAAAGAAATACATTTAGTATCCAGATCAGAAAGGATGAAGTAAAAGTCTCTATTTACAGATGGCTGAAATTTTTATATTAAAAATCCACCCAAAAAATCATTAGCACTACTAATTCATGAGTTCAGCAAGGATATCAGATGAATATTTTTAAAAAATCAAGTGTATTTCGATACACCAGTGATGAATAATATGAAAACGGAATGAAGAAGAAAATTTCATTTACAATAGCATTGATAAGAGTAAAGTGCTCACAAATAAATTTAACAAAAGAAATGTGAGACACATACATTGAAAACTATAAAATATTGTTGAAAGGAGTGAAAGAGAGATGTAAGCGGAAAGACATTCCATAATCATAGATTGGTAGATGTAATTTTTTTAAGATGTCAGGACTCCCAAACTGATCTACAGATTCAGTACGATCCCTATCAATCACTTCTTTGCAGAAATTGACTAGCTGATCCTAAAACTCGTATAAAAATGCAAGGGATTCAGAAAAGACGAACTGGAGGAGTCACATTTCCTGATTTCAAAACTTACTACAAAGTTACAGTGCTCATTGTGAATCCGTGGTACTGGCATGGGGATAGGCATACAGATAAATGGAATAGACATGACAGTACAGAAATAAACCCGTGAATCTGAAAACATTACACTTTAGTGTTTCCATTGATAACGACATTCTGAAAAAGGCAGAAGTATAGGCATGGAAAACAGCAATGCTTGCCAACGGTCGGGGGAGAATTTGACTGCAAAGGATCATTGCAAAGGAGCTTCTGGGGAGGGGGGAGGGTGATGGAATTCCAATTGTGGTGGTAGTCACATGATTGTATGAATGTGTTGTCAACCTACACACACACACACACACACACACACACACACATTTTTTAAAAGCACACCAAAAAAGGAAGAAATAAAGTGAATGGTACAGGATCAATAATCCAAGACTTCAGAAGATGCCAACGTGTTATCATCCCTGCTTAAGAAGATTTGTGATCTAGCTAAAAGGACAGAATTAGCAAATTCGGGAGAGCTATCACTAAAAATAACGCTAATTCCTGTCATTTGTCAAGCATTTATCCTGTGCCAGACCCTTTCCTGATGCCTTCCACCAGCTAATCCTCCCCACGCTATCATGAGGTAGAGAGAGAAATGGCATCAAAGCCAAGGCGGGCTGGCTACACGGGCCAGGCTACCTGGCACATAAAATCAGACCAATTGTAGATCCGTTTCCTTCTCTTTAGGGTCTCTGTCTGAAATCGGAGCTCCAGGGACACAGTGGCGGGCCATTTGTCACAACTGGTTTGTTGTGTATAAAGATGTAAGGCCGGTTTTGTAATGTGTAACCCTCATCATGACACCACCGGCATCTCGGCAAGAACCTAAACGATGGTTCATAGGTGCCCATCATTCCACGCAGGTGTGTGGTACCTGACACCAAATGGCTCCTGCTCTAAATAAAAATCGTTGGCAACTTCTCCCCATAAGGAAACAAGAGGTAATTGTCTAGTCTGAAAAATTAGATTGGGTCAATCAGAAAGGTAATTAAAGCACAAGGACTGCAGAAACTTCCCTAGCGAGGAAAAATACTGTAGATATTCTAGACTGGAGGCCACTCATGTTAGTAACCCCCGAATACAAACTTTTACGGCAACTCCCATCAGTGCTAAATTTTGGCATCATTAAAAAGCCAGTATTTTCTAGAAGACAGACTACCTGGGACTGAAGGACAAGGATAGTTGTCCCTAAAATGTCTTTGCCTAGAGACTTTCACTAATGCCTGTTTTTTTGTTTTTTTATTTGTTCTGTTGTTTGTTTGTTTGTTTGTTTGTTTGTTTGTTTTAACACCAAATAAAGAACCAACAACCTTAGCTGGGACTCAGTGTTCCTCATCCCACATGGCAGGAAACTTGGCCACCATCCCCAAGTTTTATTTCTTACTGTCTCAGCCACCAAGGGCGTGAAGACTTTTCCAGTTCCACGTTTTCTGAAGAAGAAGGCGTATTGGCTCCTTTGTCGTTCGCGACCATGCTTAGACCAGCCAAGTGTGACCAGGGAGGCAGACGTGGCTGCGAAATGGGGGTGGGAGTGATGCAGAAAAGGCAAAACACGATTTCCAATCCAAAGAAAGCCTTTTTTGATCAACCCCGAAGCTTTCTCTCTTCTCTGAACAATATCACAAAAGCTAACATTTACCAAATATTTATTAGGTGCTAAGCACTTTACACCTCTTTCACTCAGTGCTCAATGAGGCACGCACTATCGTGCCCATTGGTGAGTGATAAAATTGAGGCACAGAGGGGGTGATGTAACTCGCTCAAGAGTTAGCCAGTGATAGAAGCACTGCCTGGGCAGTGACCACAGTGCATTCTTGCTCATTTTTGAAATATGAACTACCTGATCAACTCCTTGGGTAATAGTAAGTCTCCTAGGGTATTTATCACTTCACACTTATTCCCATCTCCTCAGCTAGACTGAGGGTGGAAGCCAGGTCTTCTCACTCTCTCTCTATCCCACATCTTAGCCTCGGACATGCCCTGCAATCAAGGCCCAAGAATGCCAGGTCCCCAGGTGACATGTGATCAGGGTGCCTGCCAACGAAAGAACAGATGGGTCTGCTAAATGGTGAAATCACGTCCCTGCCGCCGTAATGGCAATAAGCATTCCACATAAAATAATTACTTCCAGTTTGCTTGGCAGGTTGGGCAAAGTCCGAGGGAAGGTTAATTTATCTTTCACAGCTTTGAGCCTTCAAGCTGTGGTTTCCCAAGCGAAAAGGGCCTCTCCTCAATGAGTCTTCGCGAGACCCACTTAGTCATGACAGAATTACCTCCTCATCACTGAGTGACAAAGTCTATTTGGAGCCCACTTGTCAGCGAGGGACCAGAATAGAGGGAATTATTTAAGTCACATGGAGATTTAAGTCTACAGCAAAGGTCTATGGTACAGCAGGTAGAATACTGAAATAGTTTTCAGATCCAGGTGCCAGTGACCTGCACCTTGTAAAAGTTGTACAGTGATCTTCTCATCTAAGAAATGGGTATAATTGTACAGGGGCCAATCTATTTAAGGAATAGGAGGAATATTAAGTGAGATTAAGGCTACTAAATAAAACTTGGAATGGTTAAAGGTGCATAAAAACTTCCAGGAAGAGAATCCAGGCATTGATGGAGCCTGTAATCTAAGGAAATGGAAGAGCTTCCAGTCTTTCCTGCTGGTCAACACTTCGAGGCTTCTTCCACACGTCTGTTTTCTGAGGCTCTGCCTTCTTCCCATTAGGCCCATCTGTTAGAGTTCTTGCATGAGGGAGGTCAAATGAGCCAACTGTTGTGTGTGTTTTCAATAACGAAATACCTATTCCCACTAAATGGCAAAGGTCTAATCTTGGTAAGAGTTTAGTGTCAGCGTTATGACTATCTAACCCAATTCAATCCAACCTCTTTTTCAGAGAAACGTGATTTGCTAAAAGTAATCCCTGGTGGTCAGAGCAAAGACAGGTCAAGGATTTCATCCCCAAAATGCCTTCTGTGGTGCCACAAAGAGACATTCATTCCTAATACACTCTTGTCTACTTGGCTTGGGTCAGAGCTACTCCCTAGTAGAAGCAAAGATAATTTTACACACGAGGAAGAGAAAGCATAATGTAAATGTTTTAAGATTTGTCAACAGTGGAAGGCACCTAATATTCTTTCTAAAAGAATGAAGAAAGAGCCATAATCACAAAAGTATAAGAAGCAGAAATATTTTAGTTACAGTGGAAAACGGGTGTAATTATTCATTATATTTGAAGTGACGTGTTCATTTGGTCTCCCCAGTAGCCATACGCCCTTCGACTGTTAACAGAACTTTTGTGTATAAATCTCTTTCCTTCTCTCTAAGTCCATGGAGTTTACCAGATTTAGAATTTGTGGTTGAGAGTTATTTTATTTTAACATAATAGTTGAAAAATGTAGCGCCGGGGCACCTGGGTGACTCAGTCGTTAAGTGTCCGACTTCAGCTCAGGTTACAGTCTAATAGTTTGTGAGTTCAAGCCCCGCACTGGGCTCTCTGCTCTCAGTACAGAGCCCTCTTTAGATCCTCTCTCTCCCTCGCTCTCTGCCCCTCCCTCTCTCTCTCTCAAAAATAAATAAATATCCGAGGTGCCTGGGAGGCTTAGTGGGTTAAACATCCAACTTCAGCTCAGGTCATGATCTCACGGTTTATGGGTTCAAGCCCCGCTTTGGGCTCTGTGCTGACAGCTCAGAGCCTGGAACCTGCCGTGGCTTCTGTGTCTCCCTCTTTCTCCTTATACCCTGTCTCTCTCTCTCTCTCTCTCTCTCAAAAATAAATAAACATTTTTTATAAATTAAAATAAAATAAACATTTAAAAATAGCAATAATAAAATCTTAAGAAGAAAAATGTAGTGCCATTATCCTTTGGCCTCTATGGTCTCAGATGGGAAATCCATTATCATCCAATTGGTGTTGGTCTGTAACACCTCATTTCTTTGTGGCTCCTTTCAAGATTGTTTTTTATGTTTAGTTTTCAGAAGTTCATTTATGACAATCTTGACGTGGCCTTGTTTGTATCTATCCTGTGTGAAGTTAGCTCAGTTTCTTGAATAGGTTTATGATTTGGGCCAAATTTCTAACGTTTTCAGACATTTTCCTTCAAACATTTCAATACTTCTTTCTCTTTGCTCTCCTTCTGGAATGCCAATAACATGGATGTCAGCTCTTTTGTTATCGTACTAAAGGCTTCTGAGGCTTCACTCCTTTTCTTTCAGTCTGTTTTCTCTCTGTTGTTCATTACAAAGCTGTAATGATCAAGACAGTATGGTACTGGCACAAAAAGAGACACATAGATTAATGGAAGAGAATAGAAAACTGAGAAATGAATCCACGGCTATATGGTCAACTAATCTTTGACAAAGCAGGAAAGAATATCCAATGGAAAAAAAGACAGTCTCTTCAACAAATGGTGTCGGGAAGACTGGACAGCACCATGCAAAAGAATGAATCTGGACCACTTTTCTTACACCAGACACAAAAATAAACTCAAAATAGATGAAAGACCTAAATATGAGACAGGAAACCATCAAAATCCTAGACGGGAACACAGGCAGTGTCCTCTTTGACATTGGCTGTGGCAACTTCTTACTAGATATGTCTCCTGAGGCAAGGGAAACAAAAGCAAAAATAAACTATTAGGACATCATCGAGATAAAAAGCTGCACAGTGAAGGAAACCATCGACAAAACTAAAAGACAACCTATGGAATGGGAGAAGACACTTGCCAATGACATACCTGATAAAGGGTTAGTATCCAAAATATGTAAGGAACTTTTAAAACTCAACACCTAGACACCAAATAATCCAGTTTAAAAATGGGTGGAAGACATGAAGAAACATTATTCTCTGTTACTTAAATTGGGTAAACTGTACTGGCATATCCTCAAGTCCACTGGTTCCGTTCTCTGTCATTTCTGCTCCACAGCTGAACTCATCCAATGAATTTAAAATTTTTTTTAAATGTTTACTTATTTTTGAGAGAGAGAGAGAGCACTAGAGAGAACGTAGGAGTGTCAGAGAGAGGGAGACATAGAATCTGAAGCAGGGTCCAGGCTCCGGGCTGTCAGCACAGAGCCCGACACAGGGCTAGAACCCATGAACCACAAGATGATGACCTGAGCGGAAGTCGGTAGCTTAACCGACTGAGCCACCCAGGCACCCCTCATCCAGTGAACTTTTATCTTCAGTTATTTTATTTTTTTAAATTTATCATCTCCACTTTGTTTTTTTTATAACTTTTCTCTCTTGCTGAGATTTTGTACTTTTTCATTTGTTTCAAAAGGATTCCTAATCGCTTGCTGAAGCATTTTTAAGATAGCTGCTTGAAAATGCTGGCCAGACAATTCTTATTAATCTTCGTGTGAGCATCATTGGTGGTGCTTTTTTTTCATTCAACTTGTGATGTTCCTGTTTCTTGGTATGAGGAGTGATTTTTTATTGTATCCTGGACATTTTTGGATATATTATGAGGCTCTGGATTCTATTCAATCTTCCTTTTTTAAGCAGGAAGTCCTTCTATTTTGATGTAGTGTGAGGGCTGGGTGTATTGGCTGAGATTTCACTGACATCATCTCCAAAAAGTAGAGCAATGACTTCCATCACACCACCTTGTTGCAGATAGATGTGGTAGATGTTCAGTCCCATCCTCAGCCATCAACACCTTTCTTGCAAGAGTGGTGCACCAACTCAATTCCGACTTATTCTGTTAAGGTGGGAGTGTAAGCTCAACTCCCTACTGATGTGATGCGGGATGAAGGCTACAAGGCAAGGGGTTGATATACCATTTTGTGGAAGGGGTAGACGTTCAGCTCCCTACTGGTCCCTATTCATGAAGGGTGGGAGTAAAGTGTCAATGAGGGCCACCTCTCACCACCTCATTCTGCCTGTTGATGCCAAGGCATGGGGGGAAGGGATGGCAGCTCAGAAGACAGGTGCAGAAAGCTGAGTGTTGAGTAAGTAGCCCTGCTTCACACTGCTTCATTGAGATTCCTTGCTGTGGGTTGGAGGGGGAAGTTCTGCTCTTCGTTAAACCCCAGTGACCTCCAGAATCAGGGAGAGTGGAGCGCAGAGTAGCTCCAACTTACACTGCCTTTTTGAGTCCCAATGTTGCCAGATTATGGAGTGGAGATTCAGATTGCCATTGGACTTGGCCAAATACTGTAATTTGATCCCTCCCCACCAGTGATCTGTTCAAGAAAGGGCTGAAATCAATCCGAGATAATTCAGTGTTGGGACTTTGAGGGGACAATTGGGAAATACAGGGTTATTAAGAGAGGCTCTCTCTTTGAGCTGGACTTGAGGTTGGTGGGAGCAGACCTGGAAACTATGGAGACTGCTACCTAAGGTTTTACCGACCGTTTAGACTTTTTTGGCTTCCCGATACAGCAAACGCAGATGATTAGGTACATATACCTGATTTCAAAGTGTAGCTCAATGATGAGACTTCGATCACAACGTATTACTAAGTAAAATGGAAACAATAAAAATATATCCCCTAGGTTTATTTCAAACATTTAATGAAGTAATACACAGAAAGCAGTTCAACAAACGTTTGGCATGTTGTGAGTTCTCACTACATGGAAACAATGATTGTTAATGGCTGGGGCGCCTGGGTGGCTTAGTCGGTTAAGCGTCCGACTTTTGCTTAGGTCATGATCTCACGGTTCGTGGGTTCGAGCCCCGCGTCGGGCTCTGTGCTGACTGCCAGCTCAGAGCCTGGAGCCTGTTTCGGTCTGTGACTCCCTCTCTCTCTGACCCTCCCCTGCTCATGCTGTCTCTCTCTCTCCTAGAAATAAATAAAACATTAAAAAATTTTTTAAAAAATTGATTGTTAATGGCAAGCCAGTGTCTTCTCCTTTTCTTTTATCTTTCATAGACTGAGCTCATGGTAAGTGCTTAATAAATATACAGCACCAACCAATGTATCAGGAACGAGCAGATTAAACCCTGTTAACTCAATTTTCTGTCCCATCACAAGACTTGTTTTAATGTTAAGATTAGAACTGGCTGACCAACTGCATCCTCACTATCTCCTGTCCCCACAACATAATAGTACTCTCTTCCACATCTGGCTCTCCAGGGATTCCGTATCAAAAGTAATTTCCCATGAGACTGACATGCTTATAACTGCACAGAATACAAACTCCTTGTCCACAATAATGTAGAAACTCTTCCCTCTCTCCTCTAGTCTACCAGTTTCCTCTTTTCACTTTTTAAAAATAATCACTGTAGGGGCGCCTGGGTGGCTCAGTTGGTTAAGCGTTCAACTTCGGCTCAGGTCATGATCTTACAGTGCGTGGGTTGGAGCACCGCGTCGGGCTCTGTGCTGACAGCTCAGAGCCTGGAGAATGCTTCACATTCTGTGTGTCTCTCTCTCTGCTCTCCCCAACTTGTGCTCTGTCTCTCTCTGTCTCTTAAAAAAAATGAATAAATGTTAAAAAAATTTTAAATGACCACAGTAGAACTTGGATTTGAAGAATAAAAGTTGTGAGGAATAGACTGTGAAGAAGTGTCAGACGACACTGATATTAATATTGCATTTATGGAGTCATATTAGGGTTTTCAAGATGGTTCCATGGTGAGAAATGCAGACAGACTGATGGCACCCTGCATTCACCCACAGGCACAGTAAGAACGATCCTGCCAAACTGCCAGAACCTCAAGGAAAGGGGCTGTAAAGTGAGTTTTATCTGAAGGCAACCACATTCAAAGAGCTTTTCGTATTCCAAACTCCAATTGTCAACATCTTTGGGGGGAAAAATGGTCTTGGATTTACCTCTAGCTCATTCACCACAGTCTAGTTGGATCTTTTCATTCCACTTTGGGAATAGGTATGAGTATATCTACAATATTTTCTTATTTCTGTCACTGAGCCTGCCTTGAGACCATGGAATTTCTTTTTCTCCTATGCTAACCTCGCATTAATCTATTTTGTGGCAGTACTTAGCCCCATTCCTACTCATCTCTATCATGTCTTTATGATTCCAAGAGTGGTATTCTCTACAGAGGGCCATTCGGCCACTCCCCACAGGGACGTTTGGCAATAACAAGAAACGTTCTTGACTATGACAACCTGAAGAAGACTGAAGAGGTGCAGGCTAGTGCTATTGGCATCCAGTGGATAAAGGCCAGGGATGTGGCTAGATATCCTACAATGTACAGGACATTCTCTCTCCCAACAAAGCAACGGGCCTAAAATGTCAATAATGTAAAGGTTGGGAACCCTGATCTAGAGGCTGGACAACAAGACCATATTTCCAAGATATCTTTGCAGCTATAGTTACACAAGGACCCAACTGGAAACCAGAGGTCAGATCCATGAGACCATGGCTGTAATGACCTCCTGCAAACTTACTGGTGGGGGTGTGTCATTCTTCTGCGAGTGGTTCTGGGTCTACTCTCTGACCCCTAGATCCTGAAGGGCAAGTGTTAGCAACACCAAGGCTTCCACTGGAAGTATCCCATGACTTCTTTGCTCCTACTTGCATAGCATTCAATTTTGTTTCCCTGGCCCTCCAAGACATTCTTGTAAGTGACTTAATGGTCTATAATAAATCCTTTTCTGCTTAAACTAGTTAGAGTGCAGTATTTGGTCTGCAATTAAGGATCCTAAGTAATAGAGTAAATGATTATAGGCAATCAATCTTCAAGAAGATGGGAATGTGAGATTGATTATAGTTTGAAATCAATGCAGATTTAGTTAGCATTAGAATGTAGGCATTGGTGGACCCAGTGGCTGCTGCTATATGGGAAGTGGATTGATTTGGCGAATTAAAGATGGTCACAGGGTTTTTTTTGTCACTCATCCATCTGTTCCTTCCCTTTCCCTTGAACATAGGCCATCCCTGTTATTTGATTCAGTGAATAGAAAAAGGCAAAATTAATCCTTGTAACTAACATCAGAGTCAGGGCTTTAGATCTGTAGTATCATCCTTTATCACGTAGAACACTCCATTTTGGGATTCAGCCGCCATGCTGTGGGGAAGCCCAAGCAGCCATGAAGACAGGCTACAGGAGGGGAACCAAGGTATCCTTAGCTGACGACCCCGCCCAAATCTCCAACCAACATCCAGCATCAACTACCAGCCATTTTTGTTATCTGTCTTGAATGTCCCAGGCCCTGTAGTCCCTCTGATGCTCGTCATCTTAGCAGTCTCCACTAAATACAGTCAATCCACAAAACTGTGAGTGATAACAACTGGGTTATTATTTAAGTCACTAAGCTCTGCAGTGGTTTGTTACACAACAATAGGTAACCAAAATAGTTGGCTACTTCTAACTGTTTTTGGAAAATTTTAAAATAAAATGACAGGTTGAGGATTTAAATTCTCAATGCAAGACATAGCCAGAGAGTCAGTTTCTATGACTAACTTAATAGAAGGTGGCTACAAAAATCAGATGCCAAGTCCAATTCTGTGGGCTGCCCAAAATTTAACATGGATGGAATAAACAGCCTCATTGGACCTCTTGTGTACAAGTTATAGCACTGATTTGGAAAGAATAGGATGTTGAAAATAAAAATGGTGAAATTTGAGGGGATTTGAATGATTCTGAGGACATCTAACCTCCCAAATCTGCCAATGGAAATTTACTGCCAATGGAAGAAGTCCCTCTTTCTCTATCTGATGAAGCTGGTCTTGTCCAGTAGAACAACCAAGAAAGATATCATCTAAGGTAGTTATCGTCACAGAAATACCAATTATTCCCCTGCCTCAATGCCCTACCTCTCAGAGGCTCCAGGCCTAAAACTAGAGTCTGATCACAACATGCTCTGAGGTATCAGTTACTCTGTAACTGATAAAAGAAGGGGCACACTCAAAGAACTACAAGATTTGCTAAATTATATCAGCCAAGCTTGGGCAACATACGTGAGAAGATCATAGACTGAAGAGAGTAACATATTTCTGAATGAGGCTAAATTTAGTGCTATAAGTTTATTTACCAGAATGGGCTCATGACTCTCTCCAGTTACTGTAGCATCTGGCACCATGAGCAGCAAAGTCTTCCATGACACCTTATGGTGAGGAAAGTCCTTCATGGGAGCTAGTGTAAGTGCCTGAAGTTTTTACATATGGTGAAGCTGCAGATCATCTTGAAGAGCAATGATCCTCAGAAGGACAAATGCTTCTTGGGCATAGTCAGGTTTAAATCCACTCCCCACCCCAAGTTCCTACCGTATGTGTTTTGGAGGCACAGCAGCACTGTGATGAGGCCAAGACTGTGGATATTCCCCACATGGACATTGAAGAAACTCAACAGGAATACAAAAATTAGTTAAGAAGCTGGCCAAGAAGTATGATGCCCTCCGGGCTTCAAGACCTCTGATTAAGGAGATCCCACAAATCCTGGGCCCAGGTTGAATAAGCCTGGCAAGTTCCCTTCCTTGCTGACCCACAATGAGGACATGGTGGCCACCGTGGATGAAGTGAAGTCCATGAACAAGTTCCAGATGAAAAAGATGCTGCATCTGGCAGTGGCCGATGGCCATTGAAGATGACAGATGATAAGCTTGTGTACAATATCCACTCAGCTGTCAATTTCCTGGTGTCATTGCTCAAGAAGAATTGGAGGAATGTCCAGGCTTTATACATCAAGAGCAGCACCATGGGCAAGCCCCAGGACCTGGACTAAGGTGCAGATTAATAAACCCTAGTGCCACCACTATTTGTCCGCTGCTGACTAGGGAGAGGGAGGTGTTTTGTGAGCCGACGTTGTATGCTACAACACTTTGCTGATGACTGCAGTTCCTGGCCCTCAGTGATGGATAGTCATTTTCTCCATACTGCAAACCAGGAAGTGCATTCTATCCATCTTCAAAACCACACAGTCTTATTTAGATCTCTTGGATACTTATAACATATAACAGTAGGGTTTCTAACCAGGACTGAAGTTTTTCTGATAACCCTGAGAGGGACAGATAGGGGCTAGGATTCCAGCCTCAACTGTTCCCACTGCTTACTAGTGGAGAGGGTAAGACCTTCACATTGCGGACATTGACTCATCCTTCAGCAGCATGCCTAACCTGCACCCTAAAGTTGCTTCCCTTTATGCCGCGGTTTTTTTTTTTTCGTGGGCTCTTTGTTTGGTTTTATCCCTCGTAGTTGTGAGTTTGGCCTCTTGGTCTGTAAGGATCACAAGGAATGTTCCAAATGGAGACTGGGTTCCTAGATTCTTCAGATCGGAGTGGCCCACAACCCCAAGAAACTGAACTAGGGTTTGATTATCTGATCCCACATTGAATACCTTACGTTCAGCATGGTAATTTACTGTGTGAGATGTTTAGGAAAACACAAGTCAGAGGCATGTACGATATTGTAATCCATTGTCCCTGTTTTCTAGCGGAGCTTAGCAAATGGGTAGAATCAGGCTATGGAAACTTCTAGGCCTTTTGTCTCCCAGGTAGACTCTGCCCACTTCCTGACCTAAGGCATTTCCCTGTTGGAGTTCTTGCCTTCAGCACCAAGTAGGTGCTGGTTTTTGGTGTGGTAGGAAATACCTGTGATTTAACTTTTTGAGTTGAATCTTCTTGATTTAACTTTGGTAAGATAACCAGTTCATCCCTCCATCTTTTAATATAGCTGAAAGTCTGTTCCAAACCATGAATAAAAATGCTGCCCCTTCTCGAAACAAGCCTGAACTATGAAAAATACAAGATTTTGACCAGAAATAAATAAATGAATAAATACAATTTAAAAAAATAAATGAAATCAATGGGCTCACTCAGGCATCTGGGAGTGGTTCTAAATGGCTGACAGAAATCTTGACTCAGGGGTGGCCTACTGACTTTATAAATAAAGTCAATAGTCATGTAATTCCTTAATACAATGTAGGGAGAAAAGAAGTAAGGAGAAAAGAATGTCGAAGTAAATTTATTGTAATCCATCCACTCACCCACCTTTGAGAGGGTTCAAAAACAATCTCTTACCAAAGAATTCAGAAATAGTTTGATGAGAGGGGTGACAGAGTCTTTGAAAATCACTGTAGTGGCTGTACTCTATGCTAGAAGTGAAAATGCTAGATGCTGCCATTGAAAAGGGCTTTCTGATTTCAGTGGTGTTGATAGGCTGCCACAAACACCAGAGGCAAAGCGAGCATGATAGGCCTCATGGTTGAAAAGACAATCCGAATGGTTTGATCCCATAAGGGTCTCTATCCTGTGGTCCTTAAGACAGCTAACTAAAGTCCAACTTGATCCGCATCTTGAAAACCTCTAACTGGTAAACAGAAGCTTGACTTACATCAGCATGACAAAGGATCATGGTCTGATCCAATTCTGAGCACTTAATCTCAGAATTGAGCCCGAATTCCTTGAAAAAAAGAGGACCAACTTAGTACCCTGTCCCCAAGCAGAGAGCCTGCAATAATATCACAAGTGTATGTTTCAAATAACCTTTCTAGTCTTCCCCAAAGGAAATAGTGGCCCTGAGCCATGCATAGGAAACAGGAGATATATAGACTTTATGGCGTCAGTAAACTGCGTTATTCTGTTATCACTAATTCTTGGGACCTCATAACATAGTTGTGGACCAAAGTCGAAATGGAGCTGATAGTAGAGTTTTGGCCTGAACCATCTAACATTAGTTCAGTGGCTACATGAACCCATGTTAGTTCTTTCCCTAGTTCCTAGGTTCAATCAAAGGGAAGCTCCTGGAACTTTCCTCCATACATAAATAGTAAACTAAAGACAATAATAGTTCCCATAAGGGTACAAAGATTAATGCTACTAACCAAGACTTGGAAAATCAACCCTTTCACAATCCCATTTTGTTTGCCTATGTAATCTGTGCAGAATATGGATGGGTCTTGGAGAATTATAGTGGCTTATTCTAAGCTTAATTAGATTTGACTTAAATTGCAGCTAGTATTCCAGATGTAGTCTTCTTAGTGAAGCAAATCAATACAGCCTCTGGCACCTAGCATGCAGATACTGATCTGTCTAATGCATTTTTCTGTATCCCGATTTGCAGAAAATACCAGAAGTAATGATTAAGTAACCATAAGGCTACCAATTTAGAGGAGTCCAGAGCAAGAGAATGTTCTCCAGCTGGCCCAACTCAGCCATTTGGCTTTTGTGATACCTCAGATCCAATGATGTTGGATTTGTAATTGATCAAGTTGCTAAATGAGGCTTGCGGAAAGAAATGTTAGGAGGATCATAGTTGCAAACAGAGATTGGTAGGAAAGGCCTGTTCTTTTCTCTTTTTAAGAAACAGCTCTTTCTAGCCTAAGTGTCCATCAACAGATGAATAGATCAAGAAGATGTGGTTTATCTATACCATGGAATACTACATGGCAATGAGAAAGAATGAAATCTGGCCATGTGTAGCAACATGGATGGACCTTGAGGGTGTTATGCTGAGTGAAATCAGTCAGGCAGAGAAGGACAAATATCATATGCTTGCACGTATAGGAGGATTAGGAGGAACTTGACGGAGGAACAAGGGGGCGAAGAAGGGGGAAATGGTGGGGGGAAAGGGAGAGAGGCAAACCATGAGAGACTCTTGAATGCTGACAAAAACTGAGGACTGATGGATGTGGGGGGGATGGGGGGGTGGGCATGGAGGAGGGCACTTGTGGGGATGAGCACTGAGTGTTATGTGGAAACTAATTTGACAATAAACTATTTGTAAAAAACAAAAAAACAAAAACAAAAAAACAGCTCTTTCTATGAGGTGACTGGCAAAGAAAAAGTGATATGTAGGCTTAGTAACAAAATTAATTCTGGCTATCATATTGTTCAGTACACTGGAGTCTTAAGTTCTGCCTCATTGTCTGAGGACCAAATTGCTATCTGGTAGCAACTGACTATAGTGGACATGAAGGGACAGGATTTGTCCTCACTGGAATAGATACTCATTCTCTACATGGTTGCACATTCCTCGCTCACCATGTTTGCCCATCGGACATGGAATCACTAAATGCTTTGTTCAAGATCGTGGTATCGCATACAACACCATTTCTTCATTTTATAGCAAAAGAAATCAGGCAGTATCTAATGTTCATGGGGTTTATTTATCTTTCCATGTCCCCATCATCCATAAATAGTTGGTCTTACAAAATGATAGAGCGACAACACTGCTGGAGACAACATTTTGAGAGGTCGAATAATAGTCTGATAGCCTGTAATATACGCTCGGAGCAAATCAGACACCAATATTCCTCCCAGAGTGGATTCATTCTTCTTACAGCCAGAATATAAGGGGGCAGGAAACACAAATGAGAGAGTTGGTGGTTCCTCTGACTGTCACAACTAATAATAAACCACCTAAATGAGTATTTCCTTTTTATTTCCATAATTCTGGACTTAGCTGATTTAGGAGGTCTTCCTCCACAAAGGGCACAATTGTTCAATATGAAGCTGAGACTTCCTATTGGCCACTTCATGATCCTCAGAAGAAAGTGTTGGCTAAGACGGTCAATCTTTGCTATGAAGAGTGTTTCTGCCGCATAATGGAAGTGAAGGAAAGTGATAGGAGAATCCAAAGTTTCCTGGTGCTGCCTTTCCCATGACAAAAATGAATAAAAGATTCCAGAAGCAACAAATTGGTAACAGTACCAAACCCCTAGAAATGAATGACCCGCTAGATGAACCTCAACAAGATAGGTGCTGACTGAAGCAAAGTGAATATGGACGTGGATGTAGAAGAAAGGAGTTCTGAATGTGAGTTCCCCCTTTCCCTTGGCACATCACCAGGACCGGGTGATAACACACTCAAAATGCTTGCATTATATCTTTAATTAGAAATGTTGCTGATTGGTCATGAGCTTACGCATCTTTTCATATGCTTATTGGCCATTTGGATTCCCTCTTCTCTAAGTAACTCTATTGAGTTATTCACCTGTTGTATTAAGTTGATGGTCCCCAAAATGCAATCTACAAAATTGCAAGATCAGTACTCTTTTAGGAAAATCTGCAACATATATATAACATATATATGTTAATGTCATATCAGCACTTTGCTATAAAATGGTTACTACCTATAATACTCTAAGAAGGTCTTTATGAGTCCAAACTTACCCTCAGATAATGGAACACAGCATGGAGAAGAATGAAAAAGTTGGTTGACTTGCTCAGAAGTCTCTAATCTCCCCATCCCTCCCATCCCACACAGAACATACCTGGGAAGAATTGGGAACCCCCCAAAAGGCCAGTGGAGAAGATAAACTTTTGTTCATTCCAAATGGGAAAACATAATGGAAAATGTGAACTGAAAATAATGAAGAGAAAAGAAGAGGCTGCAGTTTTAAATAATAATGACTCAACATAAGGCTGTATTGCCCAGACTTCGAGTCAAGGGCTGGAGTGAATCAGAGCTTTATAAAGGTCACCCTTCCTGTGCCTCCCAGGCTGTTCACCACTTTTAACCATGGTGGGGGCATCTCACCACCCACACCATGCAGAGGACCAGATCGTCACTCCTTTGCTTTTCCACAGCACAGCTAAAAGGTAGACTGCCTGTGTGGTCCCCACAGCTGGCAAGAAGCAGAGTCTCAGGAGAGAAAAGGATCTGTAATGACTGTGAGAGCCTGGCCCACTCCCTTGTACAGCTGCCAAGCCTTGCATTTCTCTTACATTGTCTAGGCTGATATACCCACATCTTACCACATCTTAAAGGTAAAGTTGATTTCACCGATCCTCTCCCCAGTAGAGTTGTTGAGACATACAACTCATCCCACATGGGTTGTTGAGACATAATCAGAGAACATTAAACATGGTAGAAAGTTAGAAACCAACAAGGTTGATACATAGCATGTGCATACATACACACACTCTCTTTCCCTATATCCATGGCAGACATCACCAGTCAATCACAGAACTCTTTCCTTTTGAGCCTGGTCACAGCTCTAAAATTCTCCTGTATTCAATGCTCCTTAAAACCAGATCCAAGTTTCTATGTGAAATTAACACAATTTGCCTCCCTGAGCCGACCTTTTTCTGGAGATGATAAAGGGAGGGTTCAGAGGGGGAAATGGGTTGTTTAATAGCACAAAAGAAGTAAGCCCCAGAGCCAGGGAGAGTGGGGCAGGGCGAGTGTTGGAAAAGGAAAAGAAATTCAATTTATTGAGTGCATTTGTGCCATGTCAGTTGAAGCACTGTGCGCGCAGCTTTGCACATGTTATCTTGGAACAGAATTCAGGTCCTGTGAGTGTGCTGAATCAGTTATTCTCTTGATCAGTGCCCTTTATGGCCAACAGCACAGGTACACATGACAAAGTGCCAAGATCTTGGCTATTGTTGTGGCCAGCGGCTAAGTGGTGTTAACTAGGTCATGGGTGCAGTGTGATGAAAGCCACAATCTTGCTCTTCTTACCTCTACGCTTGAATCGGACACTTACCTTTAGCATTATGACTTTGGATCACACCCAGAAAGCATGGCACTCTTAAAGGCATCTGCCATACTTTGTCAGTTGACAACCTGAGCCATGTACAAGAACCATTTGCTTGGCACAGAAAAACTTGCTCCAGGACCACAGCATATCAGTGAGAAGTACCATGCTTTTCCACCACAGCCAAGCATTGCCCTTATCACAAAAGGAGCCAAGCAAGAAAACCAGAAGCTCGGTACAACCTATTTCCTCTACCAGATACCATTTAACCCTCCATGACATATCCTGTTGCTACCACAACCACCACAGGGCCCGATAACGGCATAGATATGAAAGGACGTCATGGCCACTGATGACGGTACTAAAGTTATCTAACTAATCAGTATTCTTTTGCTGTGCCGTAAAATTTAGTTAGCATTTGCCAGTTCCTCGGGGATCTCAGAGGGAGTGGTTTGGGGAAACGCACTCAACAGCAAATGATGAAAAAACATTTTCAGGTAACACAGAATGATCTTTGCATTCAGACAGACGTGGGCTCATGTCCTGGCTCTGTCCTTTACTTATGTGACCGCAGGCAAGTTACTTCACTTCTCTGGCCCTCAATTTCTCGGACTATAAAGTGAAATGTGGACAAGAATGAGACAGTGAAGATGAAATATTTATCAAAGGCCTTGGCACATTGTAAACTTTTAATAAATGTTCAATCTTGTTGCACATTTTAATATTAAGAATAATAAGCAATGAATAGCAATAATTCCTATTAGAAGTAATAATAACAATGATGACGATAATGGTAATAGATGTTCTCTAGCATCCATCATTGCCTTCACCATTTTTCTAACCCACTTTCACATTGTCCCAAATAAGACCTCTCACAGAAGGGCTTTTCGTTCATTGCATTTCTCAGGAAAAGGCCATCCTTTCTCCATCTATCCAGAGGATTTCATCTTCAAAGCCAAGTTAAATATCTCCTCCTTCTGGGGCGCTCACTCTCACCACCTAAGAACCACCTTTTGTCTTCGACCCTCTAAGCACGCTCATTGGTACTTCTGCCTATCCGCACGTAAGTACTGTGTCCCGACATTGCATGAAGCATTATGATCATATCACATAAGGTTGCGCTCAGGTCTTTGCATATGTAGATCCCTCTGTCTGTCATATTTCCCACCTCTCTTGCGACTTGACACAATTGGATCCTCCCCAACTTAAAGGCGTCCCATCAAGGGTGGCTTTTGCAGAGGGGTCTTCTTTGATCATTACCTGCCAATCGCATCCTGTCCTCCACCAGTTACTCTTCAATCTGTATTCTTCCTTGGTTTACCTGATTTTCCATGTTCTTCCTCTACTGGAAGATACACTCCATGAGAGCAGAAATACTGTTTTTCTGGTTCATTGCTAAACCTTAACACATAGAAAATTACATAGTATGCACTCAATAAATACTTACTAAGTGAATAAGCAATGTGTTTCCTTTTCCTCCAAAAAGATTAGAAGCTTCAGGGCAACAACTTCTAAAGCAGATATTCCTTTATAGTCTATTCACTGAGCCTGATACAGTATTACTCAAGAGTTGAATAAAATAGCTAGCAATACAGAAATTCAATGATGAATAATATTATTAAAGTGTGTGTCCATCATATCCTCACTAGATTATAAGCTCCTTGGGGGTAAAAGTCGTCTCTTTTTCAATCTTGTGCTTCCTGCAGTGCCTAGCAAACACCATGAAATGCACATGTATAATAAGAGCTTAGCTATGTCAAATGGAATTGAATAGAATAGCACAAGCGTCTGCAGAAATGTTCAAACACACACAAGAGGAAACAATAAAACTGCGAACTCATACCCGGTCCCTCTGCAGCATTGGCTCGGATCTCAGAAAAGCACTATCTATAATTAGGCATTTTGTTCTTTTTATATCGGAGGGATGAGAAAGGAGCCCTTACTTTCTGGGTGGCTGGGGAAGCAGAAAAGAAACCCACCGTCTGAAACAGAACTGAAGATCCTTCGACTCTTTCCATTTTACCACCAGAACCTTGATGAGACATGCCAGTCTGCATTTACACAATCTTAAAAGGACCCTCTTTATGGTCGAAGCCTTGTCGTACTTGAGCAAATATATCTCTTCCCACTGAAGGCTGCGCTGATAACCAAAGATTAGACACGTTTAGTGTCTAAGAAACATGTAGCTGCTATGGCTAATGACCTTCTTCTCATTAACCCATATACAGTAATAAAGAGTTTAGTAGCTACCATTGATTGCGTGTGTATGATGAGGCCAGTTAAGTGAGTCACATGTTTTATGCCATGTAGTTTTTACCAAGGCCCTGTAGCTCTATTATTATTACTATTACTATTATTATTATAATACATATGTATTTTTTTAATCCAAAGCTGGGACTGGTAAAATCTGAATAAGGCCTGTAATTTGGTTAATCGTGTCACATCAATGTCCATTTCCTGACATTGATAATTGAATCTAATTGAATCTATTGAATTTAATATGCTATTGTTGGAGGAAGCTGGGTAAAGAGGGCAACAGAGCTCTCTGTACTATTCGTACAACTCCTCGCGGCTCTAAGACGATTTCAGATAAAATTGTGGTTGTTTTCTTTTTAAATAAAAAATAATAACATGGGGAGGTTAGGCAGCTTACCCAGATCACAGAGTTTGTATATGAAGAGGTCAACGTGAACCGCTATTCACCTGGTATGAGAGCCCAGGCCTCAGCCATCAATTCTACTTTAGCATTCCTTTGCCTTTCAGAAAAGAAGAGCTCTTTAGCACCCCATTGCCCTCCTCACCTTGGCTACTAGGAAGCTCAGAGCTAAATCTGCCGAACCATAGCATCTGCTGACTGCTGTTACCGATATATCAATCTCATTCCTCTTAGGTCAATTTCCTTCCAGCCTCCATCCACTTCAGTCTTTCCTGAATTAATTTTATCACTTTTAAAAAATGCTTTGTCTTTGGTAGGTCCCTTCAAATCCTTTTGGAAAATAACTCGGGTTTTGAATAAAGTTAAGGATCTTTCCTTTCAAACTTCAAGTATACGCTGACCTCCGAGTTTCTAAACTTGGAGATGAATTCATTCCACTCAGCTGGCATTCCATAGTGCAGATGCTAAAACTAGGAAGACACTCAAGGCCAGTGATGTGATAGGAAACAATGGCTTCAGGTTGCAGAAGGTTGAAAGGTCTTCCCTATCTTTATTTTGCTTTCTGAAAATTAAATACTTGGCAGGGATTTCCTTGAACTAATTAGCATCCTTTCTTAACATTTTAAGTAACTGCTCATTTAGAGCAGTGAATGATTGCACTGAGATTAAAGCATAGGGAAAACCTTTCTATTGGGAATAATCTATTTGGCTGTTTGTTTGAAGCAGAGATAAACAGAATTTTTTTTTCCTTCTTGACATGCCAGGCATAAGAGAGAACACAGTGATTAATGAAACTCTGCTTTTCGCCAATAAATTTCTGACTTCAGACACAAGCTCATAGCTGTTGAGTTTTCTGGGAATTTTTTCCCTCTCTTTCTCTTATTATTTTCTTAACCGATAGGAAAAAGAAAGTGGCACCATCCAGATTCTCGAGCTCATTTAAATCTGTTACATTGTGAACTATTTTTGGATCATAAAATGGTTTAGGTAATTTTTCATTGGTTCTCCCGGGAATGCCACTTTGTGCTCTGTTATTTATAATCCGCAGAAATTAATTATGCTGCTAATTAACAGCTTGCAAACAAATTATTGCTCAAGGAGTTATTTATTCAGTTATGAAAACACAACTTCAGGCCTCTATGTAGATTCTTTCTGACAGCTCTTTTATTTCTTGCTTTTGTTTCTGAGCCTTTCTGCTTCCAAGGTTCAGTGAAGGTCTGCTTGGAGGGGACGACAATTAGTCAGGATCTCAGTAGCAGAAGCTGGGTCAGCTGCTCGGCGAGGGGGGAGCAGAAAGGCAAGAGGGGTGCATAGCCGGCTTAGTATGCACCCTGGGGTTGATAAAGAAATTCCTGGTGGCTTCTGTAACAAACACTGCAAGGCTGCACGTGCCCAGTTTTGCATCTCCCAAGACAGCTCTGGAGACTTGGGGGCAAGGAGGAAGGCAGGCACGTAAACACGTGCCACATACCGCACTACTCCCCATGCCTGTACTCGTGGCAGACAGCAATAATGGATTGCAGATCTACCTCAGCCTCTGAATCATTCTCAACACAGTCTTCTGGGTAGGAATTACCAACTGTTGCTATCTCTGGTCGGAGGAAAAAGCTGGACAAAGTGAGTGGTTTGAGACCCCCAGCACATAAACAATTGCCCTTTCCAAATCGAGCCAATGGGATGGAGGCAGCTGTAGACAAGAAACCTCTTTCTTCCTTGGCCAGACTTCGGAGGGGCCCTCAGAACACAGTCTGACCCCTAACTGACCTCACCCTGCCCAGGGAGACACCAAAGCACCGGCTATTGGCAAAGACAGAAAGAGCCAGTTCCCAGTGAAGGGCATGTTGGATAGCATCTGCAGGAGTGGACAGTCTGACCCAAGAGCAAAAAGAAGCACCACTACCTGGTGCTGATTCTTCGTACTGTTCGGTGACTGTGAGATCCTGAGTGATTCTCTGTCACTCTGGTCCTTACAGTTTCATCTGCTAAATGAGGGAGGGATGACTGTCTAACATTCTAGTGCTGCTGCAGGAGTTGGATGCACGTGGAGCCACCCAAGGCCAGGTCCATTCTGATGAGACAAATAAAGCTGCGGAGGGACTCATTAAACCCTTCCTGCACCCAGCTAAGGGGGAACGGCGGGGGCTTCAGGATCACCTTGTAGCATGCTGAAGAGAGTAACAGGAGGAAAGCAAGAGCAAAAGTCACCATGGTGGCACTGGATGGCTGTCACATGCCAAACAGCACCTATCCCTAAGTTCAGCAGAACCCAAAATACCTTGGGGCTCCGGAGACATGCAGCCCCCCAAGTTCCCCTTGCTACTTCAGAATCCCTGGCACGTATCTTCTTCCCCTCTGTTAATTTACCAGCTCACCTCTCACACATTCCAGAACACAAGACCTAGATCATTGGCAAATGTGTTTATTTTCTTTAAGCCCCTCTCTAAAAGCTAAGAAACAAGGACCCGCATTCATCTGATGATGAACAAAGCCCAGAACCGTGGCCACTTATCCCCATAATTAGATACTCCCATGCTGCCTGGACTGGGGTTCTATCACAAGCCAGACCAGAGGTCCCTGAAGTATGAGCTATTGGTTCATGCCTCACAGAACTCCAGGCTGCCAGTCCCCAAGAAACACCCCTTCCATGGGGCGCCAGGGTGGTTCAGACAGTTAAGCGTCCAACTCTTGGTTTTATCTCAGGTCATGATCTCAAAGTTCATTAGTTGGAACCCCATATCAGGCTCTGCACCAATAGCACAGAGCCTTCTTGGGATTCTCTCTCTCCCTCTCTTTCTGCCCCTCCCCTGCTTGTGCTCTCTCTCTCTCTCTCTCTCTCTCAAATAAATAAATAATCTTTAAAAGAAAAGAAAAGAAAAGAAGAGAAAAGAAAAGAAAAGAAAAGAAAAGAAAAGAACACACCCCTTCCTGCTCTCAGACCTCAGGCTTTGCCTGCTCAATGCAGCCAGAGCACATCTGACCATAAATGCAACCTATTCCATCAGACAAACTGTCGAGTGACATTTTCTGAATGTCCATCAATGGATTTAACCAATTAGATGTCCACAAATGCGGCACATTTTATTCACAAGGTTCTTCCTTGCATACTGCTTTCCTTGAGCTCACAACCAGTCTACGAGGTGCTGAGAGATAGACCCCCCACTGTAGAGATGACCTTCAGAAAAGTTAAGCCCCAGCCCCCATGTTGCACAGCTTGGAAGTAGCACATCTGAGTCTTGATTCTGTGACTGGTGGTGGCTGAGCCTGTACGGTCTCCACATCATCAAGTTTCCGGGAGTGTCTTTGCTCTGTGACCGGCACCAGGAAACTGCAGTAAGTCTCAGCTCAATGTCATGAAGCAACCATGAGACTTCCTTCCTTTCTCATATCCCCCTCCAAACAGTACACCCCTGTCTGCAAGACCTTCCGGCTTGCAAGAGGCTGAGTGCAGCAAATGATGCGCATGGTCTGAATCTGAATTCCGGCCCTAACCTGACGAGATTGGCATCAGACAAGTCTCCTAAGTGCTATGAGCCTCAAGTGCCTCACCTGGAAAAGGGCAACAACAGAACTCTTACCTCGCACAGGGAGACGTACATGAGGATGTCCATTACAGCCTGGTTCACCATATAAATATGGAAATAATTTAACTATCCATCAGTAGGAGAGTAAACAATAGGCTGATGTTTAGTCATAAAATGGANATTTTCTAGTGAATTTTCAGCAATTTGAGGTTTTCGCATTGAATCCTATTTTTGATGTATCATGTAACCTTAATATTTAAAGGAGCCTTGCTAATCTCTGCTTTAGTGAAGGAGCCTTCTGTTATGCCATTACTCAGCCCCCTAATTCTGCCTGTACACTAGATTGGTGTTTGGAAACTGTCTTCCAAAAGACGCTTATTCATTCAACTTGCTTTAGTGAAGGTCAAGTCTGTGCCCGTCCCTGGGCTCAGTGGGGGTATACAGAGGTAAACAAAGTAAATATGGATGCTGCAATCTGAGAGCTTCTACCAGGAAAGAAAATTAAACAAGCAAGCAAGTTGTGCAAAACTCTGCGTGTTATGATAGAAGAAAACACGGAAGGAGAGGCAGAGTATTTCAGTTATTTCTTGTGTATAAGAAACCACCTCAAAATTCAGTGTCTTAAAATAACAGCAACTTCTTATTTCTCGCAATTCCGTTGATTGGAAAGAGGGATCTTCTGCTTCCTGTGATATCAGCTGGGGTGCTGACATGGCTGGAAGTTCCAATGTGGCCTTAATCACATGGCTGGCTTAGTTCTCATCCACGTAGGTGTTTCCATGAGGCTGCTTGACCTTCCTCAACATGGTGGTCAGGTGGCAGATCTTGTAAGCACAGCCATGAAATTATAGGATCACTTATACCACAACCTATTGGTCAAAACAAGTCACGGAGCCGTCCCAGATTCAAGGGTAAGTAAATTAGACTCCACCTGGTAATGGGAGCATTGGTGAAGAATTGATAGTTTTCTTTTATCCACCACACAGACCATAGCTAAGGGACCGTTGGACGCCATGGCTTTTCCATAAATATTCACTGTGCCCATTATCAAAGTATCTGAGAAGTCCTGCAGCAAGGAACATGATGTCACTTAGCTTTTTAAAAAATGTATCTTTTGGGGCACTTGGGTGGCTCAGACAGTCAAGCATCTGAATCTTGATTTCAGTCAGGTCATGATCTCTCAGTTTTTAGGTTCAAGTACACCTCCCCCCACACACACACTGTCACCGTGGGGTGACAGCACAGGGCCTCCTGTGGACTCTCTCTCTGCCCCTTACTTGCTCGTGCATGCTCTCTCTTGCTCTCTCTCTCTCTCAAAATAAATAAGTAAACATTTTTTTAAATGTATTTTATAGGCCACCTGGCTGGCTCAGTCTGTTAGGCAAGCAATGAATGCTTGATCTCGAGGTTGTGAGTTTGAGCCCCACGTTGGGTGTAGAGATTACTTAAAGACATAAATAAAAATTCAAATTCAAAAAGGCATCTTTTATTTATGTATATCTGTGCCTACTTTTCACTTTTATTAAGGTAGCAATTTCCTTAGCGGAAAGGACCCCAAGGACTCTTTTTTTCACAGACCCACTGGGTTGAGCATTCTTGCACTGAGTTTGGGAAATGATTGCTTTAAATGAAGCAGACTTTTATAGATTAGAGTGGCTCAACGCAGAGCCCAAATGACAAGCATCACGTGTTCTATGGAGAAAAAGTTCTTCCGTGTAAATCAGAAAAATTAATAAACACGGTGACACAGTCTGCATGACATAGCCCAGGCCTGAGTCGGGGAGGGGGCTGCAGCAGAAAGGGGAGGAGAGGGATCTGGAGTCTATCACCTGCTCACTGTATCCCCCCACCCCCAACCCACCTCTGACCTTCAACATTTCCCTGTTCATTCTGCTGGTCTAGGAATGGCCAACTCTGGAATTTTAATTTGTTTCTAGAATAAAAATCAACCAGTCAGATGCCATCAGCCTAGAATATTACAACCACCTGGACAATTATTAGAGTTGAACTGCCGTGAATTCCATGAAAGACCAAATCACCCCCCTTGAACACCATCCAGCATCTAGCAGACAGGCTGTGACATTCGGCAGCCTCGGCGGCCGTGTTACAATTGCATTACAAGGGGAAAACAGCTCTGTGCTGAGTTTGTAATTATCACGATCTACTATTATGATCCATCACCAACAGAGCAGTTGGTGAAGCCGCCATAAATCACCATTATTTATATTGCAACAAATCACAAGGACAAATCATCGAGAATCATAATTCACACTCACTTCAGATCATAATTACCTCTATATGACTGTCTAGGCATGTCGTGAAGGTAGCGCCAGAAGAAAAAATCTCACAAGCTGCACTGTCTCGAAGACTGGGCTCCTCCAAGCGAGCTTTTAAGCTTTGCAAGCAAGGAGAAGACAAGTCTGGCTATTTCTTCCCCCACAGTACCTGCCCTCGATGTCCTCAGATCATACAAAAGAGGCTAAGTTATCGGGTCTACCTTCAGGCAGACCTTAGCCAACTTTAGGACCTCTTGGTTTGACGAGAAGTGAAAAACAGCCGAACGAATTTTAAGTAACTGCTCCAGGATGCTTATCCCGGAAGAAATAAGACCCACAGGATTGTCACGGAGCTATGGGCTTCCAGATGAGCTTAGCTCTGTCCCCAGTAATTTGCCAGGGAGCTTAAAGAGCCATGTGCTTTAGACAACATTAAGGCTCCAGATAAAAATTGGATTTGATTAGCAATGTCCAGATATTTTTTAGCCACTAGATTCTTAGGATCAGTGATAGTACTCTACCACCATATTGGAACACAGGGTAAAAGGACTAACCAGTGATACCAATCCTGTCTTTACTTAAATTCATAGTGTGTTCATCATGGATTGTTTGTATTGACTTAAATGCTTAAAAATATTACATTCTAATATTATTTCTCTTGGTCACCGAGCTTTTGGTACTGTGCTAAGTGCCCTGGAAGAATTCCTCAGTTCCTCATGCTAGTTACTCTCTGGGTAATTTTATCAATAATCTTATGGCATAAATACAGTTATCCCCATTTTGGCGATGAAAAAGCTGAGGCTCAGTAAGTTGGCCAAGTCTCATTCTGGACAGCTCCAAAAGCTCACTGAAACTTCCTGTACTTCATCCGTTACTCATGTCCTCCATGACATAACTGAATGAAGAAGCTGAATTCAACTGAGTCAACCCAAAGGCAGAGACCTAGAGTAACAATTTGCCATGGCAGAAAGGAGATTGTCCTTATGTCCAGCCCTTGGGGCAGGCATCTTAACAAAGCTTCTACAAGGATTCAGGTGCCTTTACAGAGTCCACAAACTCCCCCAAAATTATATGAAAAAGTGTGTGTGTGTGCCCGTGTATGTGTGTGTGCACACGTGCACATACATGTGTGTTCTAGACAGAGGATCTATAGTTGTTAACTCTCAAAAACCACAAACTCCCCCAAAATTATATGTAAAAGTGTGTGTGTGCGCGTGCCTCTGTGTGTGTGTGCCTCTGTGTGTGTGTGTGTGTGCGTGCAAATGCATGTGTTCTAGACAGAGCATCTACAGTTGTTAACTCTCAAAAAAAAAGATCTTTGATCCTCCAAATTTAAGAATACTTTTCATAGGATTTTGGGTAACTTTTAGTGAAAAAATCTTATAGTAAACAATCCATAAATAATCTATTTTATTTTTCTCACAATCCAGAAGTCTCCATGAAAATAACATGGAGTTACTACTGGAGCCAAAGTTCTAACAGAAGCCTTGTGTCACACTGTCCCTCTCAAGAGGCTCAGCTGGGCATACATTTTTAGCAGTTCCCAATGAAGGCATTTTATAGGTCACCTCGTCCCCAAAGCCCAATCTTAATCCCAATGTATTTATATATTGATAAAAGGGAGGCTCAGAGAGGATCTGTGTGACCTGTCCCCTGTCCCACAGCTGGGTTACCTCTGGGCTGAGGTTAAAACCAAAGCTCACCTCCTGAGCCCCTTTCTCCATTGGGCAGCCAGCTTCTGTGAGCCAAGTATGTCTAGGACCATAGTGGCTGACTCCCAACACCATGCTCTGTTAGGTCCCAGTCTCTGGAACACAGGAGCAAATGCTGCATGTACTTTGGCTTCAGCTCGTCTGGGACACAAACCCCACACCCCCACTTGGCATCTACTTTCAAAATATAAACCAAAGAGAACGTTTGGTGGAGAACGTTTCGTGCCTTCTGCACGAAACCAGGGAGTCCCTCTAGTTTGAGATTTGTAATTAACTACTGTGTAACTGACACCTCTCTCCAGAATCACATGATCTCTCTCTCAGGGTTTAACTTCTCAAGAATTTCTCTCCGAAGACAAACATATTTAGTGGTGATTATTACTACAAACAAAGAGAACTTGGCTTCAGAGATGGCATGGGAGCCCTGCTCTCAGAGATGGTACCTGATCTCATCTGGAATTAAAGGGCTTGAGACCATCGTTTTCCAATAATTAAATGAGGGGAAGCAAAGAGACCATGCTGAGACAGGGGTGTGTAGATAAGCTTTAATGGGGTCTCAGGCCCCAAGAAAGAAAGGCTTCGCAAGATGGAAAGAAAAGTATCAAACTAAACCACTAGTAAATTTCACCAACAATTTTAATGCATGAATCTCCCTTACACAGTAGTGCAGTAGCATGCTGTGTGTTGAAACTCACGAGAGCCCCAAACTGTGCTAGGCACCCTGTGAGTCACTGAAGGAGATAATAAAGAGCCACTGTCCTCAGGAGGTTACACTCTAGCTGGGGAGATAAACACAAAACCCAGTAACAAATCAATGAGTGATGCAAGATAGTAAACGAGGTGCCATTATTTCAGAGAAGAGAGCGCTCTCAATGTGAGTTGAGATAACAATGCCAGCTTGATTGTCCAGTTAAGCGAGCGCTGACTATCATCTGGTAAAGCACTATTTTCCACCTTTCTTATAGCACCTGCATCTCACATTCTGTTGCAGTAGGAAGGTGTCTCCTAGCATCAAGTCCGTTCAAGATGAGTCTGTTGTATACACAAAGGACATGAAAAAGACAAATATCTCATAAAGCTAAGGATAGATTAGGTGGGACCATACATAGGCTCAGACAGGGCATTAAGCAGTCAGATAGGATGAATTTCTTTTCCAGATTCTTTGCAATACTGAAGGGGAATAGAAAGTCAACTGCACATCCGGAGTGAAGCATTGCCTTCGACATCCTTCCTGCCTCATCGACAGTTGGAGCTCGAAACACACCCTCTAGAAAGGGAAATGTATGAACAGGAGGCTGGAAGAGTTGTGGGCACCAGAGGAGGGTTGGGGTTTATGACGTCTAGGGGAAAAGCCAGAAAACCAGAAAAGAGGACAAATTGGAGGAAGTAGAGGATTCTAGAGGAAAGAAAGTTCAAAGAGCAGAGGAAGTGAGGAGGCGAGAGAAGGGGTTATTGGGAGGAATCCAGAGGGGATGAGCTGGCCCAAGGTCTGGGTGAGGCCACTGTGACCCTGAGGCCTGTATAAGTGGGGGCAACCTCTTGGGCAGGTTTCCACCTCTCTCCCATCCCATCTTGACTCTGTATGATTTGGATTTTTATCCCCAGAAATATCAAGTGAAGAGCTATCTGAACCTCTCTTGGTTGTTGTGTCTATGAGGTGTAGGCAGCAAAAACAATGAAAACATAGTAGCTGAAATTTGTCTTGAGTAGTGCTAAGTATGTTACATGAATGAACTCATTTTTAAATTTAATTTAATTTTTTTTTTAATTTTAGAGAGAGGGTGCGTGTGAGCAGGCAAGGGAGGGAGGGAGGGAGGGAGGGAGGAAGGAAGGAAGGAAGGAAGGAAGGAAGGAAGGAAGGAAGGAAGGAAGGAAGGAAACTCCAGATGAGATTTTGATAGGAGTGGACCCTTTTCCCCCAAATTTCCCACCCAAGTGGTCTCTATTCTCTTCCACTGATGGCAGAATGAGTTGCTTCCTCTTGTTGATACCCATTGAGGACGAAATGAGTTCCTTCATGGGGCGCCTGGATGGCTCTGTTGGTTGAGCATCTGACTCGATTTCAGCTCAGGCCATGATCCCAGGGTCATGGGATCAAGTCCTGCATTGGGCTCCATGCAGAGCAGGGAGCTTGCTTAAGAGTCTCTTTGTCTTTCTGCCCCCTTCCCTGCTCACACGCACTCCTTCCTTCCTTCTCCTTCCTCATTTATAAAGAAGAGCTGTAAAAACCCCATCAGCCAAACATAAGGAGCCTGATACCAGACTGGACTCAAAATTCAACCTGCCTGAGCCAGTGCAAGTATTTTCCTATTCTGTGAAACAAAGGAACCAGCAGATACCCTGGACCAGGACATAGATACCTTGTAAAAGTTTCCTTGACACAAATTTAAGTTTGTCCTCCCCTTGGGGCATAAGGGCTACACATGCAAATGCACACACGCGCGTGCGCACACACACACACACACACACACGTCTCCCTTATTGGTTAGGATCGTCCTACAGCCCCTGGAAATTCTCTCCCACTACAAGTTGTCTTCTCTAACACCTGAATTTCCCCAGTGATCCTTCTAGTTACCTTGCAGATAATGCCAAGCTTTTACCAGCCCACTCAAAGGTACTGTCCCCGTCACCCCAGTCTCCCAGCTAACACCGGGCACCGCACAGTCACAGATGCATCCAGTCCATGCTTCTGACCATTGATCCGACATCAATTTTTTCCAAGCCCGAGGCATGCGATTATCTACAAAGCTGCCTTACAAGATAAAATCCCCAGGCCTCTCCCCTACCCACCCCCTCCAACAATCCAACAAGCAGACATTGATTTTACACAGAATGTGCATGGCTTTGATGGTGTTATTGCAATCAACATGAAAAATACCACCGCAGTGCTTATCCGGATGTCTCTGTTGTTTTGCCTCATAGCACAAGTGATTGTTTAAAGAGGCCTGACACTGTTGGAGTCTTTTGTTTTATGGATTTTGTAAAGCATTGCTCTTTGTCTCCTGGGCTCGCAGAGGAGGAAGCTGTGTTTTCAAGGCAATGGGCAATGCTTTTGGAAAATAAGATCCAAAGTGAGGGCTGATTCTGGGAGTCTTTTAAGCTCCCACATTCATCTGATGATGGCCCTGCTGGCCTGTGCCTTTAACACAGGACTGGCCAGGTTACCCCTGGACCTTTATAAAACCCTATCTGTTCTCCATGGCGTTCTGCCTTTCTTATTCCATGCTGGTCCTACGTAACTAAATGGGTTTGCTCCCTGTTTTTTACCTCTCTGCCTCTCCCCCGCCACCGCCCCCCCATCACAGCCAAGCAATTATCTGACTCATCTGATCTCCAACAAAAGTCAACAAAGAAAGTTGGCACACACGCCATTCGCTACCCCTCCCACACAGGCAAAGAGCCAGAGATGCAGACGCCCCTATTCTCTTCTCTCCCTCTGCCTGTGACAGTCACTTGTACCGCCCAGTTCGCCCACTTCTCCCATCAGAACGGGACCCCCAAAAGCCTGGAGCCCTTCACCGTGTTTGCTGTACCCACTTATGGCCTATTGTCCAACTTAAAGCTGTTTGAATTATATTGAGAATCACCTTGAGGGTAAGGATTCAGTTGGACAATCATGACATCATGTATTCGAGAATGATCGCTCATTCTGAAGCAGGTTACCTCAACTGGGGTACAACTGACATTTGGAGACAGATGAATCTCTGCTTGGGGAGAACCTCCTATGATTGAAAGATGTTTAGCAGCATCAAAAATATCTGAGATATTGCCCGATATCCCCTGGTGGGCAAAATCACCCCAGGGTAAGCACCCTGGGGCATCACAGAGGGTAGGGAACTAACGCTAACACAATTTCATGAAGAGATGGTAACCTGAAGGCAAAGTGAGTCAGGAGAACTTTACCTCTAGTATCACAACCCATCATGCCCCTGAGCTCCACGGCGCTCCCTATCAAACCTGCACGATGATTCTGATCCACCCAGCCCAAAGAATTGACCTGCCTTCTGTGGATCAATATGAAACTACATGTTTCTACCGCCCCATCAAATCTCCTGGCTCTACATTTGATAGCTGAATTTATTAGACATGTCTAGGCCCAATTTGGGGTCGTCTGTTTATTACAGTACATACAGAGAGCAAGAGTGAACCATGCCTCATGCAACCTTAGAGAACAGCATCTACACTTAGAGTGGGGACAAGTGGATTTGGGGCCCGGATATGCCGTTGGGCCACTGAGTGCCGTCGGGTGACTCCCCTACCCTCCATGGGCACATCTTCCTTGTTTGGCCTGCAGTGGGAGAGCAGAAAAAGAAGGGGGTGGGCCCCATAAGGGTCTTCCAACTGTTGTGTGGATTTCTAGAGTTTAATGAAGGTGTTGTAGGCACCCCCTTGGGAGAGAAGAGAAAATGTGAGATCAGGAGCCTCCTGCTCAAACGTCAAGAGAGGTGTTTTTCTCTTACCTCGTCTACATACTGGGCTTCTAAGTCAAATTTCCTCTGTACCCTTAACTCCCAAAGTTTCAACATCAGATGTGTGTGTGTGTGTGTGTGTGTGTGTGTGTGTGTTGTTGTTGATCTTAAAGAAAAAAACAACAACTCAATGACATGTGTTAAAGGATAATAAAGAAGACTTTGGAGAGAACTTTATAGGTATAACCACTGCAATGGAACTTTCCAGGGTGGGAGGAAGAGAGATTGGGCCAAACTGTGAATACAGCAAGGGCAATGGGAATCTATAGTCAAGGAGCAAGGTGGAGGGCAGTGGATAGATTAGTAAAAGGGAGAATCAGGAGCACAGGGCTTCTGGAGAAACTAGTCTAACAGGATTCTCACTGCAAATAGGCCAGTGCGATCAGACGTCACCTTGGTGGATGATGAGGAACCTGATGAGGTCTCATAAGAGTTATCAGAATGCAAGGTGGGGGGGTGTCTAAACGGACTTAGCAGCATTCTTGCTAAAACTGGGTTTTACAGGGAAAGGTACCAATGGACCCAAGAGAATGTTCAGGAGCCTGACTGAAGTCTGATCAAGGAAAGAATCTTTGTCAGTGTGTATACTGCCATTAAAGTTTTAAAACATTTAGACCAGATAACATCAAGGAACCCTCTGGCTCCAGCATTCTAGAAAACTCTTTACGATAGAAATAATTTCCTGTGCAAACATACTTTAATGGCCACTAGTGCCCAGACTGAAAGAGGGCAAGAACTGAATCCTACAGAGAAGGGAAAAGAAAGCTTATTCCTCTGTCCCCCCAAATTCTCAGCATGCCTCTCCCAAGTCCCCAACAAAAGACAGATTATCAAGAACATTCATGTGCTTTCATAAGGAACTGAGACCTGAATAGTTAAACTTCAGTGTTTTTATGCTAATTATGTTTTTAGGAAGAGTAGAGACTTGTAGAAAAAAAAATGAGAAGACAAAAAAGAAAGGATATAAACTTCGAGGAGTAAACTCAGGGATATTTAACAACGTCTGTTCCTTCAGAATCCTCTCCGTGTCCCTCTGCTTCCAGAAATAAGGACGCTCTTTCCTCCAAGTCTACGGAGAGCACCTCTCCTATGAGGATCTTTTGACCTGCTTCAGGAGAAGGTCAGGCAGTCATTTCTCAAATTCCGTGAGCTTCAAACGCTGACGTGCCATATCTTGGAATAGGTTGCCAACCCATTCCTCCTTCACTTTATTTTTTTTTTTTCATGTTTATTTTTGAGAGCGAGAGAGTGCATGAGCATGGGCTCGTGCATTAGCAGGGGAGGGGCAGAGAAGGAAAGGGAGACAGAGAATCCCAAGCAGGCTCTAAGCCGTCAGCGCAGAGCCCGACTTGGGGCTCGAACTCAGGAACCATTAGATCATGACTTGAGTGGAAATCAAGAGTCGGATGCTTAACCGACTGAGCCACCCAGGCACCCCACCCCTTCTTCACTTTATGTATATAACCTCCAGGTACCCCCTGTGGGCAAGGGCTAAAAAGAAGGTCCCGCCAGGAAGCCCTGAATTTGCAGGAGGAAGGGGAAGGTTGGGGTTTTCACCATCTCCTCTTTTCACAAGTGGGCCTCCTCTGATCCGATGCCATGTCTTGTTGCTCAGAACTTGCTCGCAGCCTAGATCTACCCACACCAGCACCCGCGTCTGCTTCCCCCCAGTCCCTCTGAGCCTGCGCGGGGGACTGGAGCCCTCTGACTTCTTCTGAAGCCTGGGCATTTGACAGTGGGCCAGCCGGCAGCCTCAGCTGCAAAGTTTGCCCCGAGCCCCACAGTCTTCTTGTTTTATTAATACAGCACATAATGAGAAGAACTGGCCTGAGTGGCAGCTACAAAAGACAGTCATCTCCCAAAATGTGATATTTGATCACAGAAGGATTTTGCGGTGGGAGAACTTATAATCCTAAATTTAAATCCTTCCTGACTTTCCGAGGTTCCAGTATCAAAATCCTTTTAGGATTTTTTAAAGTGTGTAATCTGTTTAGGAAAAAAAAAAAACAACAACTCTCTAGCCCATTCTTTCTCCAAAAATAGGCTTGTTACATTTTTAACTTCCCTGAAGAGAAAGAAGGAAAGAAATGTCTTTTTTAAAAAAAAAATATATTTTTGTTGTTTATTTGGCTAAAGGGGCAACCGTTTCTAAGAGATCCGATAAAATATTCCTACTAAAACAAAGTGAAACTTCTTTCAGTGCCTGCAAATAAACGCAGAAGAAACATTTATTTTAAAAGGGATTAAGGAGAGAGAGAAACCAGGAGGGGCGGGAAAAAGAAGGAGCTAAAGCCTACCAGAAAGAGATTGCCAAACTCTCTTCCTCTTTCCTGGATACCTCAAGCAAGCAGAGGAGGGAAGCCGCAGGTTGCCTATTATCATTTAAATTAGAGGGTGGAGAATAAGGGTCCCCTGAATGGAAGGGAGGGCAGGGGGGAGCGGGGAGAGCTGAGCACAGGCTGAAGGGAGGGGCAACCGAATGGAGACAGAGAAGGGCTTGGCCCTGTTCAGCTGTCTGGGCAAACCTCCCACTCCCAGGGATCACCTCTTCAAGGGTTGAATAAAGGTTGAAGTCAGAAAACTTGTCCCCAAAGACAGTCCACAGGTAAAGGTTTCCTCAGAATGGCTGAACCTCCTGGATACATTTTTCCGTGTGATTTTCATTCCATTTTCCTCATCTGTTATAACATAAAATTTCATCAACTGTAAATGTCAGTCCTTCCCTTTATTACTTGCTAATGTCATAAAAATCTGAATTGTTGGCTTTGTTAAAGGGCTTGCCGGGCATTGACTTTTCCTTATTTGTACTTTACTACCCCAAATGTGTGGGGCTTATTTATTTATTTTTTTTAAAATAACATCCCTTTTGAAATGGGATTTAAATAACAGAGCAAGGTTTGCCATTATCATAAATGTATAAAGTGCTTTGTGAGTAATAAAATGGATCATGGATTCAGGATAATTCAAACTGAAATGTTACGTTCAGTATCAAGATTAGATTACGTTAATGCAGTTCATTTTAAATGGTTTAAAGGCCATCAGATGCATGTGAAAAGAATCTGTATCATAACTTAGAATAAATAGACTGAGACATTTGTTTATAATGTCAGTGCTAAACAAATCTATTACTACATTTCTGCATGTAGCGTTATATTACCACTGCTATTAAATAAACAGAGCATGAAGATAAATTATAGCTTTAATTATAAACATTACCTTTGCGTACTTATTAATTTAAAATGGAACAATGTTCAATAACCTTAGGTTATTTATATCAGCTAACATTTTAATTAACTTTGTTGTATTTATGCGTCTTGGTAATTGTTGCTACCAGGCACACGGAGCTCCTTGAATAATGGAAGCAATCTAACCTATCCCTGCGCATATTACCCATTAATGGGATGGTAACATTGTAACTCCTGCCAGAAAATCAGGCTCCTCTGCTGCACTGGCTCCCTGGGTGAAGAACCTAAGGCTCCAAAATTTGCCTTTCTCCTTGGAAACCACCAATGGGAGCACGTGAAATTCCTGGATGAACTATGGGACGAGGTGGCAGAGAAACCAGCAATTACCCTGTGAATTAAGAAAAAAAATAAGCGTCCTTCAAAAACGTTGAGTTGAAGAGCCATCATAGTGGTTGAGCATGTGGCCAGAGGCCGTGGCTCTTCCTCAATAGTGGCAAGAGGCTAATGGGCAATCTTTTCTCAGTCTTTGTTGGAGTGGTAGAACAGAAGGAGGGGGAGACTTCTAGACCCTGGCCCACCGTGTATTTTACTGGTCATCTCTTGGCTTTTCCATTGGTCTCTTGGAGTCTTATTGCTCTTCATTTCCATGCCATGAGAAGTCTGTGACGGAGTTAACAGTGTCTAAGAGCCCTTCCCTCCTTCCTTAGACTATGGGAGTCTACCCTCTGATGCCTGTCCATCTCTTTAGAGAGCTGGCCCAGGCTTCCCTTGGGTCAAGCTTCTCAGTATATCCATAGGTCTCTCCTCCCATCCAAAGCCAGCGCAATGGCCATGACTTTCCTCCCCATAGCTTTTCACCATTTTGCTAAAACACCCCTTCCTTTTGTCCTTTCATGATAGGCTTTGGTTGTCCATTAAACCTAAAGATCGAATGTTCAAAACACAAACATAGATTCCACTGTTCCTGGGGACAGGGAGGGCTTAATTTTCATATGCTACCTCAAATTCTAAGAAATTAGAAGGAAAAAGAAAGCATGGTTACATTGGGTTGGGGGAAAGGATCTGGAAATCAGGGATCTCTCTACTAAACCTTGTCCCCATGTCTGTGTCCCCATCACACCCTTTACCCTCCAAGGCCAAGTAGCCAACAGTCTATCTGATGGGATTCTCCCTGCATTGAGGGGAGGAACTCTTCCGTCTTCACTGGACTATCTCTAGAATTTACACACAGCCAGGCCTATAGAAAACACACAATATGCATATGTTGAAAAAACCCAAACAGATAAAGAGTAATAATCGCCACAACAGGTATCAGCCAACCTTGATGGTATAACATGCTCTACAGCCAAGCACTGTCTCCACCTTCAGAAAACAGGAAGGTCAGCCCTGAAGGTCAGCACATCCCATTGACCTATATGGGCTCTCACTCTATACCCGATACTGCAGTAATAGCAGGACCAAATTCCCATGACAAGATCGCGAGGGGACCAAAATGGGAACTGTTTTAAGAGATGTACACAAAATAACTCTTGAAATAAATATTCTTTTTTATGTACTTATTTTTAAAGGCCGTTTCCCCCATTCTTATAAAAAATGTAGTAGCCAAATCATGGGAATATGCGTGCACGTGCACACACACAAACACATACACTCAGCTTTCATATCCACCCTCCCACTCTCCTCATAGACCAACTCTACCATCGCCTCTATCCAGAAAAGGGCCGGATTCCCTTTTCATCTACCACTGATCACTTACTAAGCCGTCAACATCTCCAGATCTCTGACCCCACTTATGAATCTGTGGGATAAATTCAATAATTTCATCCTTACCCACCTTACCGGAATAATCAGTGTATCCAGTGGCATGACAAACATGAAGACATCTGGGCAGAAATAATATCTCATCTGAATGTAAAGAGTTATTTTATTAAAACATTACTTGGGGATCCTCCTACGCAGAGCATATTTAGCAAGAGGGTCATGAATGTGTTCAGAAGTGTCTCATCACATTGTTCGCACTAGTAAGGAGCTCTGAATATCCATAGTTTGGTAGGGAGATGGGTAAAGTATGGGATTGGATGATGGAATACAACACAGTAGTTTGAAATAATGAATTCTAGTGACACAGCAACACCAGACAGCCTTCAGAATCCTAGAGTTGAGTAAACCAGGTTAGAAGTAGAATAAGGTTCATCAAATAATATGATGATGCAAATTGAAAAAAAAACAAATGGAAGAAAACACCACGATTTCATGGATGCATGCTACCTATGCATGAACAAATGAAAGGTGAATTAGAAGTATGTGTATTCAAGACATTAGCACAGGGGCGCCTGGGTGGCTCAGTCGGTTAAGCATCGACTTCAGTTCAGGTCATGATCTTTGGGTCTGTGAATTCAAGCCCCCTATTGGGCTCTGTGCTGACAGCTCAGAGCCTGGAGCCTGCTTCGGATTCTGTGTCTCCCTCTTTCTCTCTGTCCCCTCCCCTGCTCGTGCTCTGTCTCTCTGTCTCTCTCTCAAAAATAAATTAGCACAGACATCTAGAGAGAAAAGGGGCATGGGACTAGAGATGCCAGATGATGCAGAAAATAATAAAAAGTACGGTAAAAACAAAAGTATTTTTCCAAAAGTGGAGGTGATAGTATGGCACAAACTGAGGAGTAAGAGTGAGTCTGTCCTTGATGTACAAATGCTAGTATTTTCAGGAAGGAATGAAAAGTGCTTGCCTTAGTTGGCTAGGACCGCCATAACACAGTACCACAGCTTGAGTGGTTGAATCAACAGAAATGTATAGTCTCACAGTTCTGGAGGGTAGACGTCTGAAGTCAAAATGTAGGCTGGGTTGGTTCTTCCTGAGGGCCATGAGGGAAGGATATGATCTATTCCAGGTCTGTCTCTTTGGCCTGAAGATAGTCGTCTTCATGTTCACATGCTTTCTTCTGTTATGCCCATGTATCTTCAAGTTTCCCCCTTTTTATAAGGACACCATTCATACTGGTGTAGGGCCCACCTTAATGACCTAATCTAATTTGATTACCTCTGTAAAGACCCCACCTCCAAACAGAGTCACACTCTGAGGTAGCTGGGGGGTTAGGATTTCAACATATGAACTTGGGCAGGAAACACAGTTCAACCACTAATGGTGTTTTATCTCAAACAACATAGTAGCGAGGATGATGGTCTAAAAATTATTTGATACATCTCAGACTGTGGTTATAGAGATGATAAAACATTGAAGTTAAAACTGAATGAAGAGTTAGCATAGGGACGCCTGGGTGGCTCAGTCGGTTAAGCGTCCGACTTCAGCTCGGGTCATGATCTCACGGTTTGTGGGTTCAAGCCCCGCATTGGGCTCTGTGCTGACAGCTAGCTCAGAGCCTGGAGCCTGCTTCGGATTCTGTGTCTCCCTCTCTCTCTGACTCTCTCCTGCTCATGCTGTCTCTATCTCTCTCTCAAAAATAAATAAAATATTAAAAAAAAAAAAGAGTTAGCATAGACATATCTTGAAATACGAGTACAAAACATAATATTTCTTTTCTTTTTTTTTTTTAATTTACTTCTGAGAGAGAGAGAGACAGACAGACAGACAGAGAGACAGAGTGAGCAGGGGAGGGTCAGAGAGAGAGGGAGACACAGAATCAGCAGCAGGGTCCAGGCTCTGAACTAGCTGTCAGCACAGAGCCCGATGCGGGGCTCGAACCCACAAACTGTGAGATGATGACCTAAGCTGAAGTTGGACGCTTAACCGACTGAGCCACCCAGGTGCCCTGTCATAATATTTCTACATAGCTGTATTATCTTATGAATTCATGATTTTAAATACACATGTCTAACTAGACTAATAAAATGAATATAATAAAACATTCGACTATTTCTAAATAATTCTAAAAGTTTGTAAATCTCATGGTTTGTGAGATCGAGCCCCACATCAGGCTCCGCACTGGCAGTGTGGAGCCTATTTGAACTCTCTCTCCCTTTCTCTCTGCCTCTCTCATTCTCTCTTTCTCTCTCTCTCTCTCTCTCTGTGTCAAAATAAATAAATAAAAACATTTTAAAAATAAAATAAAAATATTTTTAAAAAAACAAGAACAAAAAGTTATTTTAATCTCCCCAACTAGGAAATTAAAGAATCATCTCATTGTTGGTTTGCTTTGTATTCAAATATACACGAATGGTCCTAAGCTAGAAACATGCATATTTATCCCCTTCCAGTTTGATTTATCAGGTATCTTCTCTCTGAAGAGCCCCTCATTCTCTAGCCTACTAAGAATTAACTACTCTCAGGGTACCTGGGTGGCTCAGTCCATTGAGCGCTGGACTCTTGATTTTGGCTCAGGTCATGATCCTAGGGTCGTGAGATTGAACCGTGTGCGGGGCCTGCTTGGGATTCTCTCTATCTCCCACTGTCCCTCTCCCTTGCTCACATACGATCTCTCTCTTTAAAAAAAAAAAAATAACAAAAGTAAATTAATCACTCTTTGTTCTGGATAACAATTTCTTCGTTTATTCTATTGTTGTATGTTACAATTGTTAAAAAAAAAAAAAACAAGCAAGTATGTTTGCCTTCGGCATTAGAATGTGACTTTCTTAAGGGCAGGAATTGTGTTTCATTCACCCTTGCAGCACACCTGGCTCATTTTTTCCTACACAATTAATAAATACCCTGGAGCTCCACTCATCTATGATTGCGTTTGTTTCAAGTTTTTGTCTTCTTTTCTTTAATTCAATAGATAATACACATTTCTTATTGAAAATTTAAGCAATGTAGATTTATTTTAGGTTGTCTGAAACAATGCTTTCTAACAAAATGTTGATCACATAATGCAATGTCTGCTCCTCTCAATGATATATCTTGTAAAATAAATATTCTTCCTCATTATCATGTTTAGTAGCTATACTGCGTCCTATTGAGTGGATATCATAATTTAAGTAACCTAAATGCCCACTCTAAGGGAGTGTTTACTTTCACATTGTCCTTGCTAGACAGGCAAGCAGAAATAGATAGAAACCACAATAAAAGATGTTAACAGATCAATCCCGGTGGTCAAGTAGACATAAAATAAGTTACAATATAAGAGATTTGAATAGCATGAGCATAAGGAAGATCAGATCTTGAGGGTAAACATTGAAATGTACGCCCCAATAAGAAAGACTTTTCTTTCCTTTCAAGCACACAATGAATCATTCATGACAACGGAAGATATACTATTTCACAGAAGAAACACAATAGATTCTAGAAAATAAAAAGACACAAGTAACGTGCTCAGATCTTCGTGCAATAAACAAGAAATTAACCATAAAGCAAAACTAAGTCCTCTCTGAAATTTAAAAACACCCCTGTTAACATTTCCAGGTGAAAGGTTAAAGGTAAACCAACGTTTCCTTCTAAAGGAAAATTGCAGAAAACATGTCAGAATCTCTACATGTACAATGACAGTGGTGACCAGAGGAAAATTCAGAGCCTTAGATATTTATATACATAAAGTGATGCCATGAAAACAAAGTCCCACCTCAAAAAAGGAGAAACACATCGAAATAAAAAGAAACAGCAGAATAGAAATAATAAAGGTAAAAGCACCATTCATAAGATAAATCCTTGACAGTGAAATCAGAAGTAAATCCAAGTATTCTTTCCTTTCCAAAAAAATCAACAGTTAAGACAAATGACTCGGTAAGCAAATCAGAATAAGAAGGTCCAGTGGATGGGGCGATGCCGAGGAGGCAAAGATGGAAATCCGTACAATGGGAAATGACAAGTGGGAGAAAATGAGTTAGTCCTGCTCAAGTGACCTTGAAATATTTGGGCAGATCCAGATGGACACGTCCAGTAAATGGGGGGCAGGTGAGTCTAAAGTTCTGTAGAGAGATCCGGGCTGGAAAAAGGGTCACCTGTCTACAGAAGGGAGTAAGATCCTCCGCCCCCCAGCGGGGGACACTACGGGGGCGCTGAGGAGTTCCTGTTCAGTCCTGGGCCGGGCTCGCTGCCTCCTTGCTCCTTACACCGTATTTCCCAGGTGTCAGTGGCTGCTGGCTCCTGCCTGGCTTCACCCAGTGGAGGACCCTAAAGGAGATAGGAGGGCAGAGAAAGCTGTGGGTCCCACTTCCATGAGTAGCCTTGGCTTTGGGGGCTTAGGAACCACCCCCTGCTCCCATTATTACTCTCACCCTACAGTGGTGCAAGTTTTCTATTGTTGATGCTCTCTGAGTTGCCTCAACGCCCTCCCTTAGGCTCCCAACTCTTGTAAGGCAAACTGGGGACCCCCTACGTTCCAGATTCAGACAGAAGACAAGGAGTTTTTGAAGGAAATGGAAAAGGAGCCATCAACGAGGCAGGAAGAGGGGAATCTCCATGCATGCACTCGTTCCTGTGATTCTTCCTCTGTCCCCAGTATCAAATTTATATTTTAATTGATGTCTCCAGAAACCACCATGCTGAAAGCCAAAGTAGCAAATGGCAGGGAGAAATTTCGGGAGAATGCCTCTAAACTCCAGAAACACTCCTGGCTGCCAGCACCCAAGGCACTAGCTAACTGTCTCTTAGAAAAGGGACCCTCAGCCAACACATATTTTATTCAGTGGCTGGGCTGGGCTGTGTTTATAATCTTAATAACACCCCAGCTTAATCAAGTCAGCCCTACTACCTTAGCTATCATTTAATTGCCTGTGGTTTATATCTTGCATATTCAGTGGTTCTGTGATTGAAAAGGTAACGACTGAGCCACTTAAGGAAGAAAAAAAAAAAGAAGACAAATATTAACACACATTGCATGAGAAACTCAGATTAAATGGGGTAATTTTACATTTCATCAGATTTCCTTTTTCCAAACTACTGAGTAAAGCTTGGGCACACACACTGGGGGAGAATTCTTTCCAAGGAGAGCTTAACTGTGCTTTTCTTCCTTCCCATCAATAGATCCGCATAGCAGTGCTTATGAAATCATCTAACTAAATGTGCCTCATTAACCTATATTTATCTATATTGAGTACCTGGTGATCCCTGATGTTTCTGGAATTGATTATCTCCCACCGGGTGAGTCTCAAAGAACCCTGAGTGGAGGAGACTTGAACGGATCTGTTGACATTTTCAAATGATGTTACATTTCAGTCCCGCTTGGCTGACCACAAGTCCTTGTCCATCACTTGTTCCTGTGAGTTTCAAATCCTTTCATCTCTGCCCTCAAGCAGAAACCTTGACCTAATGGGAACTTTGACCTCCTCGGTGCTGCCCCAGACCTTCTACAGCCCATCAAAGTGGCCCGGTGGTCTCAGAGACATAGGGCACTTACTGCAGACAGGAAGTGAGTAAAAATTAATTGCACTTTCCATAACTGTGCCATGTGGTCACTGAAGGATGAGGAACAGGCCCATTAAAGGCAGAGCCCACAGGACAACCCAGTGGCCCCGGATGCAGCTGCCACAACTTCCTGGGCAGTGCCTGCAGTTGCCTTAGCAGGTGGATGCCCCACAAAGGCAAGAAGCAGCACTCTGCTTTTCCGCTTCCAGACCCTGGTCCGTAGTGAGTACTCAAGAATCATTCGTTCAGCGACGGAATTAATGAACGTTGAGCAGCGAGAATGGCAAACATAGATACAACCTTCCAAATCTGAGGAGGCTTGGAAATCGTGTGGGCACCTGCCTTCGCCTTTGGGGGCCAATGCAGCATCAAAGCCAGGCTCTGGAATCAGGTAAGCACTCCCCATGTAAAACGTATGACTCTGAGTGAGAGACTAATGTCCTCTCAGACTCAGTTTCCTCACCTGTGAAATGGGAATAATAATGGTAGTTACAGGTGATGGGGGAGCAGATGGGGGTAATAGGTGAAGGAGATTAGGACTGCACGTACCACGATGAGTGCTGAGTAATGCATAGAACTGCAGAATCTCATACACCCGTAACTAATATAATACTGAATGTTAATTATACTTGAATTTAAAAAAATGATAGTAGGTGCATTATAGGGTTATTATATAAGAGTTAGATGATATTATACCTGGAATGATAAAATGCCTGGAAGAGTAGCCACCCTCAGTCTATGTTAACTATTATTACTTAGGTCAGGGAATTTGGTTTAGTTTCGATTTTTATTTACTTACTTATTTTGAGAGAGAGAGAGAGAGAGCAGGCAGGGAAGGGAGCAGAGAGAGGGAGACAGAGAATCTCAAGCAGGCTCCGTGCTGTCAGCACAGAGCTCGATCCGGGGTTCAAACTCATGAACCGTGAGATCGTGACCTGAGCCAAAATCAAGAGTCAGATGCTTAACTGACTGAGCCACCCAGGCGCCCCTCGATTAAAAAAACAAAAAACAAAAACAAACAGAAAAACCATGGAACTTTTTTTCCCCAGACAAAATCTTGAGAATGACCTCATGAATATAAAGCAGACTGAAGCAGAATTACCTTGGTAAGCACTGGGGCGGGGGGTGGGGAGCCTTGGAACCCTAGTCCGTCTCCTTCTGTCCCATGATCTCCAGAGAAAACTAAGTTTCTCAAGAAAACTCTGATTCTGCATTTACTTTGATCACTCCTCTCATTCCATGGACAATGACACTGATGCTCAGAGAGGGGAAGTGACCAACTTAGGATCACACAGCAAGTGCCTGACCCAAGTGTCCTGGATTTTCTTCTCTGCTTTCTCATTGCCTCCAGGATCTCACACTGGCAGGGCCCTTGAAAGCGAAGTAACCCAGTCCTTTCCCTCTGTATTATCCCTTGGTCGTGTTGGATTGGTGACTTAGAGGTCTCCATTAGCATTAGGAATTCTAATGCTGGAAAATTCTGGCCAAAATTTGCCTGTGCGCAACTTTCACTTACAGTTAGTTATTATTGTGAGTGTGGTATGCAGTATATGCCGTATAACCTTCTGAGATGCATAAAGACAAGTTAATACCACTCATTGGCATTGAGGACACATCCAGGTCCTCCAGATCGTGACGTGTGTCCCCTCGATGGTGGAGCTAGAGAGGAAGATGAATCTCTCACCCATCTCCATGAAAGATCTCCAGGCCCCAAAGATCCCCGCCATCATTCGCCACTACCCGCCAGACAAGACTGGGGGTTAGCCGAGCTCATCGTCATTGACTGAGCTCGAATCATCTTCCTGACTGTGCCTCATCTATTCAAACGTTCTTTATACATGTGAATAATAAACTCTTCGACTTTCAACCCGTCTTTGTCGTTATGAAAATAAACCAGAAAAGGGGCACCTGGGTGGCTTAGTCGGTTAAGCGTCCGACTTTCGCTTAGGTCATGATCTCGCGGTTCGTGGGTTCGAGCCCCGCGTCGGGCTCTGTGCTGACTGCCCGCTCAGAGCCTGGAGCCTGTTTCAGTCTGTGACTCCCTCTCTCTCTGACCCTCCCCTGCTCACGCTGTCTCTCTCTCTGTCCTAGAAATAAATAAAAATTAAAAAAAAAAAGAAAGAAAATAAACCAGAATGTGAGGGTTGCCACTCTCCTCCTCCCCCACCCCACCCATGTCCCCTTCCACATCCCCAGGAGGGTACTGCACAATAAGGAAAAAATACAAATGTCTAGGTCACAACAAATCACCTAATCGTCTCTCTGTGATCAATGATGGTGGGTTGGATGAAACGGATATAGGGCTAGTTGTTCCACATATCTGGCCACAGTCCCCGGCACCACGTCAGGAACCCATGAGAAATGGCGAGCAGAAGGAGCCCAATCCACTACTAAACCATCAGAAGGTGTCTACCAGGGCCACTAATTCTCCCAAAGAAAGCAGTGGGGTTTCCCCCTTCTCCCTCATGTATATAATGTCATTCCTGGACTCGTGATTATGCAAGGGCCAGAGCAGCATCAACGGGTCACTCATTTCTCAGTGTTTACCATGCTGTGGCCACTTCTCTGGAAACACCACCATCACCCAGCCCCCGCTGAGCTTCTCAAGAAGATCATAGTATAATTAGACTACCTCCCTTCCACCTGAGTCTAGAATCTAACCTATTCCAAGAAGCCTTTCTGGATTAATCAAAGAGAAGAGAAGGCAATCTCATGGCCATTCAAATTGCTCGTTAGCCCAAGGTACAGTAACACTTCAGTTAAGTTGAATAAAAAAAAGTTGTGCTCCGTCTAGGGATAAAACATGAATAAGACAAAATTTCTGCCCTTAAGGAGGCAAGTTAGAAGGAGACACAGGTAAATTGATTTCTGGATTAGAGATTTGAAATTAAATAAGGATGCTAAGAGGACCAAGGAAGTAGAACTTGGTGACACTGCCTTTGAAGAGAGATTAATGATGGGACATCACAATCTTATCATATTGGCTCATGGGTGATCACAGAGTGGGACTTTAGTCAATACTTGCCCATTATTTATTCTGCTACCTTTCTTAAATTCTTATTCATGTATTTTGAGAGAGAGAGAGAGAGACANAGAAGAGAAGGCAATCTCATGGCCATTCAAATTGCTCGTTAGCCCAAGGTACAGTAACACTTCAGTTAAGTTGAATAAAAAAAAGTTGTGCTCCGTCTAGGGATAAAACATGAATAAGACAAAATTTCTGCCCTTAAGGAGGCAAGTTAGAAGGAGACACAGGTAAATTGATTTCTGGATTAGAGATTTGAAATTAAATAAGGATGCTAAGAGGACCAAGGAAGTAGAACTTGGTGACACTGCCTTTGAAGAGAGATTAATGATGGGACATCACAATCTTATCATATTGGCTCATGGGTGATCACAGAGTGGGACTTTAGTCAATACTTGCCCATTATTTATTCTGCTACCTTTCTTAAATTCTTATTTATGTATTTTGAGAGAGAGAGAGAGAGACAGAGAGAGAGAGAGAGAGAGAATAAGAGCAGGGGAGGTACAGAGAGAGAGGGAGAGAGAGAATCCCAAGCAGGCTCAGTGCTGTCAGCACAGAGCCCAATGCAGGGTTCAATCCCATGAACCATGAGGTCACAATCTGAGCTGAAATCAAGCATCAGATGCTTAACTGAGTGAGCCACCCAGGGCCCCTCTGCTGTATTTAAGTAATTCTGATATCTGTTAGATTTTTGTCCTCTTAATTAAGCTTCCTTTTCAAACATTTAAAGGGTTGTTCTTGTATGTTTTCTCTTCCCAACAATGGGTGATATCAATCTGAATTTCCCCTCCCCCAGAAGATACCCACCAAAAGATCTTATTGGCATTTTCATTGAAATCGTAGGAATTTGTATGGATTGATGTGGAGGAAACTGAACTTTATCAAATCTTCTCATTATGGAGTTAGGTATGATATTCTATCCATTCACATTATTTCTAAACTACAAAGTTGCTATGCTATGAAATTTTACAGTTTTCCTATAGAGAGCTTGCATTTTTTGACAGTGGTTTAAAACATTCTTTAATAACATGTGTAAAAAATTGGTGCTCAAGAATAGTTTTCTCAGCTTGAACTGTTTTCCTTTTCCATCCACAAAACAATACAAAATTATCGGCCCCCACACACATATACACGTAAAACTATAGTGAAATTATTTACACAGAAACCACATTAGATAGAGTGTAAATTGCTGAAAAATCAAGACGATTTCAAAAAGTATTGAAGACATGATTTTATTTCTAAAAAGCTGACTGTAAAACAATTTAGATAAAATTATTTTCTGTGGTTGTCAAAAGTTTCATGAAGGTCACATTTCAACCAAAATAATTATTATATTTACTTTTGGTGTTTATATTCTTGTTAATGTGGATTATTGTTGTTATTTTAACTGATTACTTCTGGAATTTAAAAAGCACAATTTTGTACTAGTCTGGTGTTCCTATTGAACTCTATTACAGTCTTGGTAGTTTTTCACTTGATTTCTTTTTGACACCTTTCTATGTAGACAATCGTATCATAAAAATGATGACTATATTCTTTCCAATGTTTATCTCTCATTTTCTAGCTCATGTCTTGTTTTATTGGTTAACACCTCAAAATGTTAAATAAGAGTAGTGATTGCCAATATCTTTATCTTACTCATGATTTTACTGGTATTATCTAGTGTTTTATTGTTTAGTCTGTTGTCCAGTATTTGTTTCTAGCAAATATACCAACATTATCAGTTTAAAGTGGTGGACTTAAAAGTTTTCGGGGCACCTGGGGGGCTCAGTCGATTAAGCATCTGATTTTGACTTAGGTCATGATCTCACAGTTCGTGGGTTCAAGCCCCGCATCAGGCTCTGTGCTGACAGCCTGGAGCCTGTTTTTGGATTCTGTATCTCCTTCTCTCTCTGACCCTCCCCTACTCATGCTTTCTCTCTCCCTCTCTCAGAAATAAATAAAACATTTTAAAATTTAAAAACAAGTTTTCTATCCACCTGACTATATATATTACTCAATTGTTTAAAAAAATGATGTGTAGAATATAGTCAGACAATCCTATACAACACTGGGTTTTCTACAGGGGCCATAAGTTAGGGTATTTCCTTGGACTTGTTAAAATGAAGCAAGTAACATATACTCTTTAGCAAACTTTTCATAAATAAAAGATTAAAGTGCAAAAGGAATTTTTCAAATGAGCCTTACCTGATTCAGAAATTANTTGATGTTTTGGCTATTGTGGACAGTGCTGCTATGAACATTGGGGTACATGTGCCCCCTGTACATCAGCACTCCTGTATCTCTTGGGTAAATTCCTAGCAGTGCTATTGCTGGCTCAGCAGCCATTGCTGGCTCTATTGTTAATTTTATGAGGAACCTCCGCACTGTTTTCTAGAGGGGCTGCACCAGTTTACATTCCCACCAACAATGTAGGAGGGTCTTTTTGCCCATTTTTCAGCACTGCCTCATTTGCAGTTAAGAACTCAGGAATGTATTTTGGATGATAATGATCATCCAGGCTCAGAGAATCTCAGTGTGGGAAGGGATAAAGAAAAAAACTGGGGAGGAGGGGAGTTCCCTTCCCTATTGATCATGATCCATGTGAATGTTAGTAAAAGTGCATTTTTTCATTCAAAAACCATTTACTAATGGGGTGCCTGGGTGGCTCAGTCAGTTAAGCATCTGACTCTTGATTTTGGCTCAGGTCATGATCTCATGGTTTGTGAGATCAAGCTCTGCATTGACAGCATAGAACCTGCTTGGGATTCTCTTCTCTGCCCCTTCTCCACTCATGCTCTCTCTCACTCCTTCGTTAAATAAATAAATACTTTAAAGATTTGTGAAACACCTATTGTTTATTATGTACCTGGCAACGTCTGGGCGCGGGGAGTATGGAACTAATCAAGGGTGACAAGGTTCCACTTCTTTGCACCTGCTGTTCCTGACACATGAAAGGCCCTTCTCTCAGACACCTGCACAGCTCCCTCTTTTAGCCTCATTAGGTCTCTACCTACATGACACATGTCAACGAGGTTTTTCTCATGAGCTTGCTTAGTGGCCCGTAAGTTTTGTTCCGGTCCTAGTCATGGGTGTAAATCTCTCTAACACACTACTGGTACATATTAAACCTATGGCAACCAGGGTCATTTTCCACAGGAAGGACTTACCTAGTCAGTTAACAGTCTTCCACTCTTGAGCTGGGGGACTCAAAATAAAGTGAATGCATATCCCTGTCATCTTGAGTCATGCCTACCCATTACCATTTTTGCATCTCCATTCTCTCATCCAGTCTGCTTTCCCCCAGGTAGACTACTGACCGCAAATGTGATCAGAACAAGTTTTCTCTCTCCCTGTTATTAAATGCGTGTGTGGAAAGGGGTAGAACAGTGGCAGGGTCCTGGATTAATCCATACCCTTCAGAGACAGATTTGTCAACAGACGATGAAATCATCAACTTTGGATACCATCTATTTGCCAAAGAGTCCCAAATCGACAGCAAATATTGGCCTCCCTTGGAGTTTCCAGATTTGTTTATCAAGCTATCTGATTGATATTTCCACTTGGACATTCGAGGGGCATCTCAAACTTAACATGTTCATGAACTTCCCAGTCTTTTCCATTTCAATAAAACATATCCCTGCCATTTTCTCAGGCAGGAAAACTACAAGTCACCCTGGATTCCTCTCTTTGCCTAATCTAATCCAATCCATTAGTAAATCCTAGAAGATTCTGCTCCCATCGTGTATCACGAATTCAACTGTTCTAACATCTTCCTTTTTTTTGGCTCAGAATAGCAGTCTTCTGGTGTCTCTTCTGTTTGGTCCATTCCAATCCATTCTCAACAGTGTTACCAGCACGATTAAAACAAAACATGACAGAGAAACAAAAATCAGACGATTATAGAACTTCCTTGCCTAAAATCCTTCAATGGTTTTCCATATGCAAGTCCTTACCTTGACTTCACAGCCTCACCTAACCTAAAGCCTGCCTCCTTCCCTGCCCTCGGGTCCTTTTTCTACTCCCCCCTTTGTTCCTTACCCTCACTTTCCTTGATTTCCATGCCATTCCTCAAGCCCACTCTGCTCGTTACCTACTTAATGGCCTTTGCACCACATAGACCTGCAATGTAGACTTTTTTTCCCTGGTTTCCACCTCGATGGATCTTCTTAGCTCTCGGATCTCAGCCTAAGAGTAATTTTCTTCAGACTCTCCTTGACCACCCAGTAGCCAATTCATTGCTCTCCAAGTCATTCTCTACTTTAATCCCTTCAGAGGAGATGGCGTATTGAGGCGTAACTGTTCATTTATATAGTAACTGTCCCTCCAATTAGAATGGAAGATCGCTGGGGACGGGATCTTGTCTCACTTGTTTAGCGCTAGGCTCCATATCCTAGAAGAGCACTTGGTGTAGAACAGGTTCTCAGCAAACACTGATGGATGACCGAACAGTCCTCAGCTTTCAGGTCTCGAACTTGTCCAAAAGGGCATCACAAGAAACCAGGTTAAGGGATGTGAAGATAGATTAGGCTATTGCATTCTCTTAAACTATGAGTCTCATAAGAGTATTTTTAAAAAAGATGAAGAAAGAAATGAAATTAGTTCTGCATAGCTTGTTAGCTCCTGGATCATTACTTTCTTAACTCAATGTTCACAAACTAGCTGTTTAAGAATACGTTTTTTTCCTTTATTGGTTTTCTTCAATGGCAAAAGCAGTGTGTGCTCATTGAGAGAAATTCTAATAACATAAGAGTGTATAAAGAAAAAGAAACACCATCTATCCCCTATTACCTTTCTCACTTTCCAGACATAAACTCTGTTACTAGCTTGGTGAATATCCTTCTCTGTTCTATGCATGTACATATAGAGGGAGTATACATATGTAGTTTTAATGCAAACATAGGATATGTGTGTATGTATATGTATTTCTTTTTACTTACCATATGACATTTTTCTATATCCATACAGATTGATCTACTATATATTTAATGGTTGTGCAGAATTCCATTGCATTCATTACTTTACTTATTCCAAATGTACTTATTTTATGAGCAAAGAAATAAAAACGGGAGATTATAGATAAATAAGAATGGTAAGATGTTGACAATTGTTATAGCCGGGTGATGGTACGTGGAGCTTATAACACTATTCTTCCTACTTTGATATAGATTTGAAAGCTTCTTCAATGGTTAAATTTAAAACTTTCTTAAAAATGTTTATTTATCTTTGAGAGAGAGACAGAGACAGAGCACAAGCAGGGGAGGGGCAGAGAGAGAGGGAGACACGGAATCCAAACCAGGCTCCAGGCTCTGAGCTGTCAGTACAGAGCTTGACGTGAAGCTCGAACCCATAAACCATGAGATCATGACCTGAGCCAAAATAAGATGCTTAATCGATTGAGCCACCCATGCGTCCCTTTAATGGTTAAATGTAAAAAGAAATAGTGGGCACTTGGATGGCTCAGTCAGCTAAGTGTCTGATTTCTTGATTTTGGCTTAGGTTATGATCTCACAGCTCATGAGTTTGAGCCTGGGTAGAGCTTTGAGCTGACACCACAGAGCCTGCTAGGGATTCTTTCTCTCTGTCTCTCTGCTCCTCTCCCCCTACTCATGCTCTGTCTCTCTCAACAGAAATAAGTAAATAAAAACTTAAAAAGAAATAAATAAAAAGAAATACTTAAGAGGCCTCATTCTAATGGTGAATTACCAAATCCTTTCCTCTGAAATCATAAACAAAATAAGGATGCCCTATATCACGTCTAATGAACATTGTAATGGAGAGTCTTGGGGACTATAATAAGTCAAGAAAATAAAAGGGGTAAGAAATAAAAAAGAAGAAATAAAATAGACATTATTCATAGATGACATAATTTCACATAAAAAATCCCAAAGAATATACAAAGTCTTAGAAGTAATTAGTGAATTTGGCAAGGTCTTTATTTACAAGGTTGATACATAACTCAATTGTAGTACCATTTACCATCAACAGAGAAAAAGATGAATTTTTAAAAAGGAGCTCCTGGGTGGCTCAGTCGGTTAAGCATCCGACTTTGGCTCAGGTCATGATCACACATGGGTTTGAGCCCCTCATCGGGGCTTTGTGCTGGCAGCTTGGAGTCTGGAGCCTGCTTCAGATTCTGTGTCTGCCTCTCTCTCTGCCCCTCCCCTGCTTGTGCTCTGTCTCTGTCTCAAAAATAAATAAAAACTATAAAAATATCTACTGAAAACATCAAGTACTTCAGAATAAATTTGAGAGATATGTAAGCCTTCTTTGGTGACAACTACGTGATATTGAGAGAAATTAAAGATAATCGAAAGCAATTACCTAACAAATACTTTTCTGTTCTAGGTCATACTCTCTGGCAGGCTGAGGATTCAACATTAAGTAAAAAAAAAAGATACAGTCCCTGTGTTTTTGAACTTGCAGTATAGCGGGGTTACCTGTTAGATAGTCATGCAAATTAATGTAATATTGCAAATGTGGGAAGGATTACAGGGAAAAGCGCATAGCATTGTGAGAGCTTTAGAGATAGGATTTGACCTGCTCAACAAACCAGGGTCCAAACAAAAAGAACAGCATATTCAAAGATTGTATGTAAACAGCAAATATGAATCTTAACTGAGTCAATCATTCTTGGTGTTGATGGTTATTTAGGTTATGCGGTAGGCTTCCTGCTGAAGGGGCTGCAAGGTCTCCCTTCCTTTGGGTAGTGCCCTACTGTATGGACTTCAGGGTAAGCCATGTGGCTTGTTTCGGCCAATGGAATTATAGCAAATGTTGATTCAAATGGACACTTAAAAATATTGTATCCTCGGCCTTCTCTCTCTTGCCCCACTTAGAACCCTGCGAACACCACGTGAACAAACTCAAGCTAACCTTTCAGGGGATAAGAGACCTAGAGCAGAGACCAGTGGTCCCAGCTGACTGTTCAGCCTGCTGACACCCAGCTGTGCGAGGGGGCCATCCTGATCCCTCCGGCTGCAAGCTGAAACACCAATAGATGTGAGACAGCCAAACAGAGCTCAGCCAAGTCAGCTGAGACCAGAAAAGCCACCTGGCCAACGCAGAATCGTGAGCTAGATAAGATGGTCATTGTTTTATGCCATTACATTTTGAAGTAGGTGTTAGGCAGCAAAAGCTAGGGGATACAGGTTGACTGCAGTTTTCTGGTCTTACAAACGGTGCTTTGGGAAATGCCTTTGCATTTACACCTTGGTGCACCTGGCACATAGCAATGTCCTCGTAATTGGTGCTTTTACTGTTACCAAGGTGATTTAGGGGGCGCCTGATGGCTTGGCTGGTTGAGCATCCAACTGTTGATTTCAGCTCAGGTCATGATCTCATGGTTTTCAAGATGGAGCCCCAAGTCGGGTTCTGTGCTCTCAGCGTGGAGCCTGCTTCCGATTCTCTCTCTCCCCCTCTCTCGTCCCTCTGCCACCCGTTCTCTCTCTTTCTCTGTCTGCCCCTTCCTCTCTCTCTCTCAAAATAAATAATTAAACTAAAAAAAAAAAGGTGAATTTGGGGCCTCTGGGTGGCTCAGTTGGTTAAGCGTCTGACTCTTGATTTCAGCTGAAGTCACGATCTCATTGTTTGTGAGATCGAGCCCTAAGTTGGGCTCTGCAATGACAGTGTGGAACCTGCTTGAGATTCTCTCTCTCCCTCTCTCTCTCTGCCCCTCTGCTACCCATTTTCTCTCTATGTCTCTGTCTTCTCCTCTCTCTCTCTTTCTCTCTCTCAAAATAAATAATTAAACTTAAAAAAAAAAAAGGTGAATTTCGGGCATCTGGATGGCTCAGTTAGTTAAGTGTCTGACTCTTGATTTCAGCTCAGGTCTTAATCTCACACTTTGTAAGTTCAGGCCTCTCATTGGGCCCAAGCTGACAGTGCACGGCATGCTTGGGATTCTCTATCTCCCTCTGTCTGCCCCTTCCTCACTTGTGCTCTCTCTCTCTCTCAAAAATAAGTAAATAAACATTAAAGAAAAAACATGTTTAAAAAAAAAAAAGGTGAATTAGGAAGTTGCCCAGATGAGGAAGCTGAAATACCAAACTTTTATGTGGGGAAGGCAGTATTTGGGATTAGCAGCGAAGCCTTCAAATCCCAGTTCAACATTCATTCAAAGCCATCATTGTCTTATCTTACTAGTGAAGAAAAGCAGCGCATATTTCAGTCAAAAATCAAAGAAGTTCAAATTCAGTTCGCTGCGTTGCAATCAGTCTACACTTTTAAAACACCTGTACCTTTTAATCCTGACCATAAATCCAGGCTTGACGGGTTTTAAGGAAGAGTGTTCCAACAAGAAAGAAACAAGAAAGAAAGAGGGCTGACTCCAGTTTGAACAGAAAAATAGTGCTGTACTCTAGGAAGGAAATACAGCAGACAAGCATTTTCCCTGACCTGACTGGTCCAAGAGTAGCCACAAATCACAAAGGGTTAAACAAAGATTATAAACTCTCCTCAGCAGGGAGTGGTAAAGTTTATTTATTTTTTTTCATCCAGTCTGGAGAGTTACAAAAATATTATTTTCCTGGAACTTGGAAGGAGAGTTCAGCAGACAATATGAATTTCAGGAAAATATTTTTGCCATTAATTATGTCATAAGCAAAAGAGTAAAATAAACTGTTTATTATCACATATAAAATGCTTTTGATCAGTCACCTGAAAAACTAATTTCATTTTCTCATTACCCTGCCTCAGGCATTCTTTAACGTCAATTTTTATTATAGCAAAAGCAAGGAAATTAAAATGATCAGTTATGGTGCAGAGAGAAACATTTGCTTCACAATTTTTAAAAGTAAAAATAATAAAGCACTGAGCCTCTTTATCATTCGTAATAATCACAACTCATCTGTTGAGAGAAGAATCCTACTTCCGGGGCCCCATCGTCACCACAGCCTTCTCCTCTGGTCCTGGGAACCGCTGGGGTTGATCAGCACGGAGAGAGATTCTGGGGCCCTATCTGTGTGCCTAGTAGAGACTGGGTTGAATTTCTAGCCCAAATGACTCAAAGTTCCACAGAAGAAACAGGGTAAGAAGGGGCTCTGTTTCCACCCAGAGAAACTAAAGACGAAAGTTATAAGGATTGAGGAAGCTTGAGCTTAGTCTCCATCTTTTGGTCCAAAAGCTGGTATTTTGGAAACAGAAATTATTTTATACAACCACACAGTTAAGTGGTACCTGGATGGCTCAGTCGGTTAAACATCTTGACTTTGGCTCAGGTCATGATTTCATGGTTCATGAGTTTGAGCCCCGCATCAGGCTCTGTGCTGACAGCTCTGAGCCTGGAGCCTGCTTCTGATTCTATGTCTCCCTCTCTCTGTCCCTCCCCTGCTCGCTCTCTTACCCTGACTCTCAAAAATAAATAAATATTTTAAAAAGTTTTTAAAACACAGTTAGGAGATATGTTTTCTGCTTTTTTTTTTTTAAATTTATTTTTGAGAGAGAGTATGTGTGTGAGTGGAGGAGGGGCAGATGGAGAAGGAACCAGAATCCCAAGCAGGTTCCATGCCTCCTGTGCAGAGTATCAAGTGGAGCTCAATCCCAAGAACCATGAGATCATGACCTGAGCCGAAATCAAGAGTCAGATGCTCAACGGACTGGCACCCTGGGGAGAATGTTCCTCTAAACTTGGTCCTGTCCTTCATAAACTCCCCACAGCATTATAAAGCATTAGAAAGGCCATGCATGTGAAAGCACTTTGTAAACTAATAATCAATGTCCATTTTACGATGGCAGTGAAGCTCACAATGGCCTGGCTAGGGGCAACCTAGAACTTGGTTGCTTCCTCTGGAGGATTACTGGCTACAAACAAACCTCTTGCTGTTTGGCCATAGGAAGAGGAAGCGATTCAAGGGTAGGAGGTTGATGGGAAGAGGAGAAAGAAGGCTTTGGTGATGGGGTGATGACAGAACTGCTGACCCCTTGTCGGCCTGAATGATCTGATGGAAGGCCCCGTGGAAAGAGAAATGGGGAGAAACTGAAAGATCGTGAGCCCACGACCCTTGGGTGAATGTCTTGGTCCAGAGCTGACAGCACAAGGTTGTCGAAGGGCCCTGTCCTCTCTGACCCACCTCTCCGCACGCCCAGAGCAGCACCGACAATTTGACAACGTTACATTTTATGAAACAGAGGAGGTGATGTAACCCTTGACAAGATGGGAAAGGCAGAAGGAAGTAGACCTGCTCTTTGGGACACATAGCCTTCCCTGCTCCCTGCCTTCAAGCCAGGGATGTCCTAAGACGCTCAGGAGGAGTTCCTCAAAGACAGAAGAATCTTTGCTATAGCCAAGCAACCTGTCCACTCTGGCTCACGCACAGGCCCCACGGAGAAACCACTGTCCTCTGAGAGCTGAATACATATCTCCATTCCTGTAGTTGTCCCAACAGAGATAAATCTTGAGCCCGTATTCTTTTTTAAAAAAAAATTTAATGTTTATTTTATTTATTTTGATAGAGAGAGAGAGAAATAAAGCACAAGCAGGGGAGGGGCAGAGAAAGGGAAGGAGACAGAGAATCCCAAGCAGGCTCTGTGCCATCAGCGTAGAACCCAAGGTGGGTCTTGAACCCACGAACGGTGAGATCATGAGTTGGGCCATAATCAAGAGTCAGACGCTTAACCCCCTGAGCCCCCCAGGCGCCCCTTGAGCCTGTACTCTTTAGGCGCTCTGTATGCCAGATGAGGGACAAAACAAGTCCCCAAAAGACCCTGCCCTCTAGGATAAGTCAATCCATTAGGAAGTCAAAACTCAGACATGAAATGACCTCAAGAGCAAATAGCAAACAGCTGTTGAAAACCTCCAGTTTGGAGGGATGGGCGATGTGGAGTTGGGGAGGCTGTCTTCTCTGAGGAGGATAAAGCACGTCCGAGTAGATAAGGCTCGTTACTGATAACAGTCTCCCCTGTTTCATTGCTGTCTCACTTGCCTCAGAAATGGGTGTCGGCTGTGTTCTCACTGTGAACAAGGAGGGAGCTGCCAATGGCTGGCTACATCCAGATGTCAAACAAGACAGTCAGTTAGGTGTCCCTACCTCTTGGCTTCGCTTTCCTCAGCCCCAGCGCCATTGTCAGGCATGTTCTCCCACGTGCCTGGCTACCAGGAGCTCCAATCCTGCCTCCCTCTAGCATCAACAGAAAGAAGGCCTCTCTCTTCTGATAGTTCAGACACAAGTTCTGGAATGGAGTCTCTTTGACCCTGGATGGCCTGCCTTGAGTGAGGTGTCCCTGAGAGCCAGACCAGTACAATGATTCCAAATGGCCTGGCTCGGGTCACATGACCTTGCCCGGAGCAGAGAGTAGGGCGGTTCTTCAAGGGAAAAACACGGAAGCAAAATTCAGCAGAACGCTCTGTAAGCACCAACGACCAGGCTCGCCTTTTCTGCGCTTTCACGAGAGCTTGGTTGGGAGCAGAAAGAAGATCTGAGGGCAGATTCTAGATCCCCTCATGCCTGTGGCATTCGACAGGCACACGCAGGTACAGGGCACGTACAGGACAACCCCGTTTTTCTCCAGCCAAGATCGCCCAGCCTGATGAAAGGGCCGATTAATCTAGCTGCCTCTCAGTAATCCACCGGCCCATTTGGTAACCATCTGTACTCATTCCATGAGGCAGCCCAAATTAAAGAGGCCTGTATTTGTTTTTTTGGAAAATGTTATGATTTCTCAAGTAAACAATAGAAACTTTACAAAGCCATGAGATTTATTGAAACTGCCAAGCTGTCTGGACTTGATCAAACTGGTTTATGCTGGTTTAAATGTGTGCTCCATTCTCTCCATTTTATGATCATAAACAACAATTTCTATTTATTTGTACAGGATCAGAACGACTCTGTATGTTTCTCACATATTATTTCATTGGGCTCCCCCCCGAAATCCACGCGTGGAATGGGGGTAAATATTATTCTCGGGACTGTTTTATGGAGGGGGTCCCTGGCAACCCAAGTGACCAAGGGCTTCCCGGAGTCAACTTGGGTACAGGCTCATGGGGTCTAGAGGCCAACTCTTTGGATAGAAAATCAGGTTCATTCTGGTATGGCTTGTGCCTCGACTCATCTCACAACAGCCACATCGCTCACACCCCCTCTGACCTCATTCTGTGCCAGTCTGACTATTAAAAAGAAGAAAAAATAAACAGAAGAAGCCTTTGCTCATTATCCATACTTGAGATGTGTGCTACTTCTGACCTAGACAGCCAAGGCCGTTATATTCCATTATGTTTCATCAGTGGACTTACTGCTTCTATGGAAAAAGAAAACATTGTCCTAAACACCCTAGTAAGAGACACAGGAGAGAGGAATATCACTCATCCTTAAAAGGCTGGCTGCCTCGTTGTGGCTTCAGGACAAACTGGAGAAAAAAATAATCTCTGTTTTTGCAAATTTTATAAAAATTACAATTCTCTAATACTTGGTTTTAAAGTTTGTTTAGGTATGTATGTATGTATTCTCTCTGCCCAATGTGTGGCTCAAACTCATGACCCTGAGATCAAGAGTCACATGCCCTTCTGACTGAGCCAGCCAGACACCCCAGTTAGAAACTGTATAAAAATTTTGATGGGATGATAGATAGATACACGGATAAAAGAACGTGAGACAAAATAAACAGAAAGTGGCCGTAATAATCTGTGGTAAAATACCACACAAATTGTACAAAGGACAAATGAAGAAAGGGTTCAAAAAAAGGTGGTATCTTTAAAAACCCTCCTTGCCAAGTCAACTCTGTTGAGTGACAGCAAATCACCTGACATTCAGGGGTTTCCGAAGGTCAGGTCAAGGTTTGGGTCCTACCAACAGAATCACATGAACTCTACTCTTTAGGCTGTTTATGAACCATTAGACAATTTTTTTTTTGGTAGCAATTAGTTAATGACATAGTGGAATTGTTCTCAAACTTGGAAGTGCATGGGCTTGTCCTGTCTTTATTAGTTCACCGTAAGCCTCCCCGGAGGACATAAAATTTCTTTTCTACCTTTTCTTCCCCTCCTCACTCCTTTAGCAAGAGTTTGTATCCAGAGCAAAAGTGAAGTCCTATCAAACTGGTATCAAAATAAATCTAATTTAGCTAATGAGCTCTAGGACCCCAGCTGCTTTAACCATTTTAAGAAAAGCATTCCCTGAGAGGCTGGCATAACTTAGAAGTAGATGGGGCCCTGAGGACAGCTGGGGAAACAAGACGTCATAAATCCAGGCTACCGCTAATAGCAGACGTTCACGTGCTCTCACCTTGCTCTTCCATTCGGCTCAGCAGGAACCGCCTCCAAAGACAGGGAGAGGAGAAGAACTTTTTGACCAATTAAGGCTGGAGAAATCTCTCAGTGGACTCTCCCACTAGTGACCTTTCCTCCCCGGTCATTTGAACCAAGAAGGAACCCAGTTTCCACAGACAAGCAATTCAAGACAGAATTGAACACCAAAGAATAAGGGAAGATGCGCCTGAGTGGAAATTAGCACACGGGATAAATGAAATCTATGGGACTGTTTTATTAAATCCCATGCTTCAAATCTTTAGCTTTTCTCTTCTCCTCTGGCCTGTTAAATATTTCCACTTGTTCTTGCAAGATCTGTGCTGAAACTGCCTTAATAAATTATTTCTCTTCCGAGCAATGAGTTGATCCAGCCTTGTTTGGTACATCTGTTATAACACATCACAGCCTCCCATAATTGCTCTTTTATTTAATTCTACACATTCTGATTAGCTGTGTCTGTTCCAGGCGAGCACTAGGAGTACGCTGAGTGTCCTTCATTCAAAAAGAGTTCTTCAGAACAGTATGAAGTGAAATTAAAGTAATTATTAAGTCATAGAAACTAAACACAGTTCCGTAATCGGCAGAAGGGTTGGCAAATAGCTAGTGCACCACAGTAAGGGTTCAAAGCTTCTTTCTTTCTTTTTTAAAAAATTTTTTAATTTTTTTGATGTGTTTTATTTATTTCTGAGAGAGAGAGAGACNGCCCAACTGGCTGAGCCACCCAGGTGCCCCTAAAGCTTCTTTCTGAAAGTAAGTCCTAGGATCTGGTGCTTGGTAATGGCACGCACTGAGTGAAGAGGGAAGAAAACAGAGTTGGGGCCTGCTTTCCAAGGTGAAAGGAACCCTCTCCCAAACACTAGGAAGAAGGAAATGGAGACTCCCTTGAGTACCTCAAATTCCATCCCTGAGCATTTGGCACCACAGAACATTCTTTGGAGGAATACATTTTGGGATGGTCCTACATGGGCAAGCTGAATGAATACAATCTTTAGATAAGCATTTTTTCAATAAAGTTTTACTTTAAGGTAATTGCAGATTAACAAGCAATTATAAGAAATACCAGAGAGGTCATGTATTTTTTTAATGTTCATTTATTTTTGAGAGAGAGAGGACAGAGCGTGAGTGGGGAGGGGCAGAGAGAGAGGGAGACACAGAATCTGAAGCAGGCTCCAGGCTCTGAGCTGTCAGCACAGAGCCCTAAGCGGGGCTTGAACCCACATGACCTGAGCAGAAGTTGGATGCTTAACCCATTGAGCCACCCAGGCGCCCCTTGAGATCATGTTTATCCAGTTTTTTTCAATGATAATGTCTTACAAAACTGTAGCATATTACCACAACTAGGATGTTGTCATGGACAGAACAGATCAGATGCTTTTTTACACTGAAATCTACTTGGACAAGGAAAATGTTCCTCGTAACGTCAATAAAGTTTTGTAGAACAACAACAACAAACCCCAAAAAACCAGCAGCAACTAGGGGAGAAACAATCTCAGAGGTGGGCTGCTTGCGATCCCGTGGCTGGACAGGCTTGCCTTCTTTAGCTCATCTGTTTAGCCCTCATGAATATTCCGTGAGCCGAGAAGCTTTTAGTCGAGGAAAGACAATTAAATTCAAGCTTTTCCACCATGGTATCTCTTGCACCACAGTGAGTAATAGGGCATAGGGCAATAGAGTGAAATTAGATTGTAGCAAAACATGGTACTGACCTTTTCTCAGAGCGGATCTATTTACTTCATGTTGCAGTTCAACGTATAGGAACTGATGTACCCCTGGCTGAAGGAAAGGTTAAAAAATGTGTGCATCTTAATTTATCTGGATCTCAACCCTGCCCATCTTCTCCTGACTCTACATGCAGACATGCATTGGGTTCAACAACACTGAGGAGGCAAAACTAGTGTGAAGTTAGTCATAACGTAGGTGCTTCTGTCATTGAGACCCCGGCCCGCCAAGTGTGGCCTTGGGCTGCAGTTGGCAGTGCTATCCGGGATCTTATTAGAAATGCAAAAGGTGAGGCTCTCTGCCACCCCTGGTGAGTCAGACGCTGGGTAGTCCAGCAAGCCCTACGCGTGAACCTGATGCACACGCATGTTCGAGAACCGTACGTGCGCGTGCGCGCCCGTGCAACCGCCTCCTCCGCCACCCCGGCGGCTTTTAATATGCAGCCACTGATGTAGCTCATTGTTTCCTAAAACGTGGAATGCAGCAGATAGCACTGGTGACGCACAAATAATTAAGTGGAAGATGACTCACTTTGGGTGGTCCGGAGAATGTGATTTTAAATGGCACTGGAATGCGATTTCAAATCATACTGAATCTCTTTAGCGAAGAAGTTAATCCTTTGCAACCCTTCTCCCTACTCAAGAAGATTCCGTTTAGTACTAATAGACTCTCTAACCATCCCTCTAACATGTGATAATCTCCCTTTTAAATAAAGACAGATCAGGATCCAAGCTTAGAGCCTTGAGCGTTCAACAGCATCAAGGTAGAACATGATTGCTATCGTTAGATTTATTTATATTAGTATCATTATCTATATCTGGGTTTCCTTATAGGTTGGTTTCTATTTATCTGAAATGATACTGGCTTTCACCCTATGACGGTGATATAAACTTCTTTTTAATTCTTTTTTTTCTTTTTAAAAAATTTTTTTTAATTTTTTTTTTATTTATTTCTAGGAGAGAGAGAGAGACAGCGTGAGCAGGGGAGGGTCAGAGAGAGAGGGAGTCACAGACTGAAACGGGCTCCAGGCTCTGAGCTGGCAGTCAGCACAGAGCCCGACGCGGGGCTCGAACCCACGAACCGCGAGATCATGACCTAAGCGAAAGTCGGACGCTTAACCGACTAAGCCGCCCAGGCGCCCCAATTCTTTTTTTTTTTTTTCTAAAAAGAAAGTAAACTGATTTAAAAAGAAAAATGAAGTAAATCATTCAAATAACAGAGTACAAATGAGTCTCAGGGACTCACTCACAGGCCAGGGCAGGAAGGCAATTTCCAGGGCAGTACTCAGTCAGTATAGATTAAGCTTAATTTCCACCACCAGCTCGTTCTATATCTGCAGGCCTTGACCTTCAGAAAAATGACCCGAAGCCTGAGACATTTGCCATCAGTAAAGAAAAATTCCATTCCCGTTACTACACAATTTGCAATGATAGAAAAGTGACTCATACATCTGAGAATAGTTTCTAATCACATTTGAACTCTAAAGTGTTCTGAATTACTCAAAAATTAAAATGTCAAAAAGAGTCCCTTACTCAAAATTCAGATTAATTGAATTTGGGTTGCTTGTGGGGGGAAACATACTTATATCTCCTAATTTTTATAAAAGTAACAAGTTTTCTAATATATCATTTGAGGAAAAAAAACAGAAAGAAAAAAAATTCACACCATCCATACTTGTGTCCCTAAAAGTGACTTCATAAGATTTTGTTCAATTTCCTTCTAGACTTTTTTCTCCATGAGATTGTGGTAACAATATATGTAAAATCCTTGCGTGATAGTGAAACTCTTTCTTTTGTATTTTAATGAAGAGTTTACTGTGTGGATGATAAAGGAATAAATAGGGGCGTCTGGATGGCTCAGTCGGTTGAGTGTCTGATTTACGCTCAGGTCATGATCTCATGGTTTCAGGGTTCGAGCCCCGCATCAGGCTTTGTGCTGACAGCTCAGAGCCTGGATCCTGCTTCCAATTCCATGTCTCCGTCTCCCTCTCTCTTTGACTCTCCCCCAATCGCACTCTGTCTCTCTCTCTCTCAAAAATAAATAAACATTTTAAAAAATAAAGGAATATAGAAATAACTTATAATTAGGGTTTCTATGTCTATATTTTCAGTATAAAAAGTATATCTTAAGGGTGCTTGGATGGCTCAGTTGGTGAAGCATCTGAGGTCAGCTCAGATCATGATCTTGCAGTCAGTGAGTTCAAGCTCTGCATCAGGCTCTGTGCTGACAGCTCAGAGTTTGGAGCCTGCTTCAGATCCCGTGTCTCCCTCTCTTTCTGCTCCTCCTCCACTCGCACTCTCTCTGTCTCTCAAAAATGAATTAACATTTAAAAATAATTTCTTAAAGTGCATCTTAGGTTGCTTCTTTTTTGTTTTTAAATAGTTTATTGTCAAGTTGGTTTCCATATAACACCCAGTGCTCATCCCAACTATTTTAGGTTGCTTCTTGCTGCAAATAACAGAAAACCCAACTCGAATTGGCTAAGATAATAGAGATATTTATCATGCCACACAACAGAAAGCCCAAAGTAGAGTATACTGCAGAATTTTGGCCAGCCTGACAATGACATCAATGATATAGGTTCTCACATCATCCTGAAATGGGGCTTCATCCTCAGGCTGGGGAAGAATAGCCTCTTCCTTTCCAGAGAGAGAGAACGCTTTGTTCATAAATTCTTCCAACAGATTTTTCACTTCTCAGGAGATGAGTTGGATCCCATGCCCACCTCTGACCCAGTCCCTGGGCAAGGAAAAGGGCTTGCCCTCGCTGGCTTACACCGACATTCCGAGAGAATGCGTACTGGTGAGTCAACTGCCTTTCCCTCCAAAAGGAAAAGCAGATAGGAAGGTCTTTTTAGTAGACTGACAGAGCAAGTAGTGTGTGCAATGTTTACAGAAGATATTTAACATCACTCGAGGGATGGTTGCTTTCACCTACTGCGTGAAATCTAGCTCTAGATAACCTCTGGTCCCTTTATGTTGGGGTCCACGCTGTTTCTCTAACTTTATTTAAGGACCATTTCCAGGATCATTTTATGTTCTCATCAGTCTTTATTCTCCCTTCTTCTGTGAACACAGTATTTTCCCATCTGATTATGTCCTTTTAGTCATTTTAGTTCATTTATTTATTTTGGAGAGACAGAGGGAGAGAACGAGAGGCAGACAGAGAGAGGGAAAGAGAGGCTCTGCTCTGTCAGTACGGAGCCCGATGTGGGGCTCAGTCTCTCTAACTGTGAGATCATGACCTGAGCCAAAATCAAGAGTTAGCACAACCAACTGAGCCAGCCAGGCACCCCGGTGATGTCCTTCTAATCAGGGTTTACTTTAACTCCCACTGCATAATCAACCTCCGTATTTTTTCATGCTTATAGAACACTGATGGAACACCATCTCCTCCATACACCTGTTGGTTTACCTCTTAACAGCCATGTCTTACATTTGTCTGTCTCACACCTGTTCCTCCAGGCATCTTGCTAATGGCACCCCAAATTTCAATAAAGAAATACCCCTCCCACTTGCCATCCACACACCCTTAAGCTCTGGTTAACAAGACCAGACAGCCACGATGATCAACTCAGGGATGGACATATGGCCCAATCAGAGTCCATTGGGCTCAATTCTAGGACTTTGGGAACCGTTTGGCAGAAAGAATTTGGTTTTTGTTGGATCGCTGATGGGATTTAAATCTGGAAATCCTGGCATACGTCTTGCTACCAAAGAGACATCCATCCTGGGAATGAAGCCAAAATAAGGTAAAGCAGATATAAATCAAGAGGTAGAATAGATAAGACCAAACTCAGAGAATATCACTCAACTACCTAGATAGCCTACCACTGGAAATCCAGCTAAGCCCCAGCATGGTGCTACCTCTGCCCCCGAAGGCATTCCCTTTGTCACTGACACCAATCTGAATTCGATTTTGTCACTTGCAACCAAGAGAACCGTGGCTAATGTGGCTCCCCTATCCTTCTAATTCTATTTATTCTGAAAGTCTCAGTGTCATCTCTTCCAAGAAGTTTCCTCCATCTGCCGTAGTCTTCACTTTTTTCCTCTCTTCTAAACACATAGCACACGGGCTCCTGGCTGGCTCAGTTGGTTGTGTGACAAACTCTTGATTTTGGCTCAGGTTGTGATTTCATGCTTCATGGGATCGAGCCCCATGTCTGGTTCTGTGTTGACAGCGCAGAGCCTGCTTTGGGATTCTCCCTTTCCCTCCCTCTCTCTGCCCCTCCCCCAGTCATCCTCTCCCTCCATCTCTCTTAAAATAAATAAACCTAAAAAAAACCCCAAACCATAGCAATTCATCTGTTTATGACCTACTATGCCTTTTTTAAAAATGACTTTTGGGGCCCCTGGGTGGCTTAGTCGGTTAGGCGTCCGACTTTCGCTTAGGTCATGATCTCGCAGTTCGTGGGTTCGAGCCCTGCGTCGGGCTCGGTGCTGACTGCCAGCTCAGAGCGTGGAGCCTGCTTCAGAGTCTGTGACTCCCTCTCTCTCTGACCCTCCGCTGCTCACACTGTCTCTCTCCCTCTCTCCTAGAGATAAATAAGAATATAAAAAAAAAAGACTTTTAACTGAAAGTACAATATTGCAAACACAGGCCGTGTTTCATGGGGCTTTTGTATTCACATCAAGACCTGAAATGGAGCTTAGCACATAGTAGGAACTCCTTCTTTATGGTATGACATTTCTCAAAAAAAAGAAAGTAACAAAGAAGTAGAGATGCTTATTATGCAGCAGGTACTTAAGAAGGTCCCAAGATGCTATTGCACTTTCCAACTATAATGTGAGTTTCTGTCATTTTTTGCTGTGACCCAGAAGGACACACCTATATCAGTCTCTGAGGGAGGTCCTTGAAAATAGAGGCCCCGCCCCCGAAACCTCCACTGGTTTGTATGTCATTTGAAGAAACCGAGAAAAAATGTAAAGGCCAAAACCTAGTTACTAAAAGAATAGGAACCAAGGTAGGTGACTCATCAGGAGTGAGAGTCACATGAGTTTACTAATACCAGGGCCCACACCTGAAAGAGTTAAGTATGTGGCCTTGTCAGCACTAGACCAGAGAGGCTTCCCACAGAGTGAAAGAAGCAGAAAAATCACGTTTCTCGTGGACAGCTCACCCCAAGAGAAATAACACCAGATTGGAGTCTACCATACTCAGCGATTCCCCTTATATTTACGATCAAATAGGTCACCAGAACTCCCCAAGGGAAGGATGAAGGGAAGAAAACCAGAGTGCCACATACCTCTGCCTTGAAAGAAACATCAAGGGCAAGGAAGAAACATTCCTATCCCTCGATGTGTGCCCCTAGCCACTGACCTTGGTCAAACCTTAGGAGCATGTGACTGGCGGTTGTGAACTGGCTCCTCTTACACTCTTTGTGATAGCAAGGAATTCCCAAAGAGATTTTGTGGAAATGGTCTGAAAGACTGGGTGATACCATCGAGTGGCAGACCCAAAGTGACTTCATATGAAAAATTTCTCTTTCTTTCTTTCTTTTTTTTTTTTTTAATTCTCTCAGTCCTGGATTTTTCTCTTTCAAAGTTTGCTTTCTAAATCTTTCTTTTCCATGTTTTTGGGACTATGCTGAAGTGGAATTTTATGCTTCAAGAGGAGAGTTGATGAATCATGGAAAGTATAATTGACAAAGAATTGGCATGTTTTTTGCTCTTCTTTTTTTCTGCATCAACTGAATAAGATTAGTGTCTTACATGGATTATTTTTTCAATAATAGAGAAGACTATGTTGGCAACAAAAATTGCAAAATAGCAACATCATAAGCTTGCCTAACCATCCAGTGGAAGCGAATTTTCAACTTGAAAAATACTCCGGGTCCAGCAAACCAAGGACCTGAGTGACAATTACAACTGAAATCATTAAACATTTGCTTTTCCTCCTACTGAGAAATTGGATCCTCCAGGATTCTTAGAGGGAGAAGGCAGAAACATTAGGGGAAGACCTTACATAATAACCTTTCTGTAAAGCTTGGATGCCACAAATGATTCTGTGAGACATTCAAGTCACATGTCATTAATCAGAAATGACAGTCTTTATTCACATATATTTGACTGAAGCTGCATAATTTTAGACTCCAATAGGTCTAGATAAATGACCCTAAGTATTGTACTTTTTCAAATTGACAATGATTGATGATGGAGGGAAAGAAATGAATGCCGAGAAGGGACCCTGAAGTAAACACTGAAAATCGGTTGCACTACTTTGGGGGGAAAAAAGAGTTTGGGGATTTTTCTTCTTCTAGACTCTTCCTCTTTCTGAGCATCTCTAGCCCTTTAATTTTCAGTTAAATCATCTGGGCCTTGTGAAACTCTCAATATTATGCTCAGACCTCAACGATAAACGAAGGTTTTAGTTATGCTTGTTCAAATAGTCAGAAAGAGAAGATAATGACTAATTGCAATTCATCCACTCCACAAATGTTTCCTGGGCCTATTATATCCCAGGTGCTAGTCTACAAACTAGGGCTTCAGCAGAAACTAAAATGAATGTAGTTTAAGTTTTGGGGGAGCCCCATATTTTAGTGGAGAGAGACAGGCAATGACCAAGCAAACAAATAAATAAATGGGATCATTTCAGAGAGTGCTAAGTTGCATGAAGAAAATAAACCAGAGTGATTTAATAGAAAGTGATGTGGGATGGGGGCTTCATTTGATAGGTCAAGGAAGGTGCCTCTACGGAGATGACATTTTAGCTGAATAGGAGCCAGTTTTTCAAAGAGCACAATATACAGACAGAGTGGTAAGTGCAAAGGCCCTGAGGCAGGGACAAGCTTAGCATATGGGAAGAATAAAAAGTAGGCCAACATGGCCTCTTTAGTGAGTAAGAAGAGAGTGGCAGTGAGTTACAACAGAGAGCTAGTCACAGGCCAGATTATATAAAGCCTTTTAGGTCATTGTAAGGAATTGGGAGTCTTAGGCTATACGAGGTTTTAATAAAGCAGAAGGAACATTCGATCTCATTAAAATAATGAGACCAAGGCCCTACTGAACCGTTATGAGCAAAGCCTTGTGCCTGGTACACTACATCTCCGTTATCGTCCAGTCTCCTTACAGAGAAAAGATTATCACTGCCTTTTAAAGATAAGGACATAACAGGCTCTGAGCAAGATCACAGACCTAGCAACTTATGAAGGCAGGGTTCAGATTCTAACTTCAGTTATATCACGTTCAGTATATCACGTTCCAGAGTCAGAAACTGCTCGCTACCCTAGACAGAGTTCTATCATCTGCGTTTTCTTATTTTCCCAGAAATATCAAAGGGACTAATATGCACATATACCATATTGCTGCCTTCAATGAATACGTAACAATGCTTATCAATGGTGGATATAGTGGAGAGTGGGGCAATTCATAAAGTCTATGTCAAATGTTTGTGTGCAGTTTTGAGCCTTTTTTTCCCTCTTAATAATTGCTTGAGGCTACTTCTTACTAATCCTCTCTGGGGAACGGCTTTCCTAGATGACTTGAGGGGGGGTGCCTCTGATGGGCAGGTGGTATAAAAACTTTTTTTAATGTTTATTTATTTTTGAGAGACCGAGAGACAGAGCATGAGCAGGGGAGGGACAGAGGGGGAGGGAGACACAGAATCGGAAGCAGGCTCCAGGCTCTGAGCTGTCAGCGCAGAGCCCAACGTGGGACTCAAGCTCACAAACCATGAGATCATAACTTGAGCTGAAGTCGGGAGCTTAACTGACTGAGCCACCCAGGTGCCCCAGGTATTTACTTTTTTTTATCCACTCGAAGATTTATTGAGTGGTCACTATGGTTGTAGACACAAGGGAAACAATGGTGGATAGAATAGCAAAACTTGCTCTTTACGTGAAGCTTACACTCTAATGGAGTCATTAGCTATCTGTGTTTCATAATATAACCCAAAGTACTTCTCCCCAAAGCTTTCCACAGTGCTATGCCTCTCCCTTGTTACCATTTCTATAAAAAGGTAAATATATCTGCTAAACATCGTAGGCAAAACATAGTAATAGGGACACTTGGTTGGCTCAGTTGGTTAAGTGTCTGACTCTTGATTTTGGCTCAGGTCGGGATCTCACAGTTTGTGGGATCATGCACCCCATTGGGTCCCACACTACCAGGGCAGAGCCTGTACAGTATAGGGAACATAGTCAATAATATTGTTAATAACTTTGTATGGTGACAGATGGTAGCTACATGCATCATGGCAAGCACTGTGTAACATATAGAATTGTCAAACCACTATTTTGTACACCTGAAACGAATTCAACATCGTAGGTCAACTCTACTTTAATAAAAAAGAAGTGCACACTAAAAACAATCATTCATTCGCTCAGCGAATGTTTAATGAGCATCCACTTGAGCGTACACCATAGGTTGCCTTTCAACAGGTGTCACGGCCCCCCCCCCCTACTTCCCGTGACAGAGCCACAAATGCCCATTCCCTATTCTCCCAGGTTCTCCGGCGGTTGGGCATGATTCTGTGATGCACATTTGGTAGGAAAGACATTAGTTTTCCGTTCTTTCCTTACATGGATATTCTCGTGTAAAGACTTGACCCTTAGGTTATATTAGTCATCTTGTGAATTTGAAGTGACAAGTCTGAGTGTGAAAACCATATGTGTGTGGGGTGCTTGGATGGCTCAGTGGGTTAAGGGCCTGACTCTTGTTATCAGCTCAGGTCATGATCTCATGGTCTTGGGCTTGAGCCCTACAGAGTCTGCTTGGGATTCTCTCTCTCCCTCTCTCTCTGCCCCACCTACAAACAAACAAACAAACAAATAAAAAGAAAACCAAGAGACTATGGATGAGGGCATAGATTCTATAGATTTTATACCAATTGTTAAACAGCTAAGCTAACATGAAGCCATGGACCTCCAGACTTCTATTACATGAGAGAAGTAAATGTCTTCATTTTTAAATCCGGTGTGATGGAATTTTCTCCCGGTTTCAGCTGTGATCGCTCAGACACTGTCAAGCCTACTGAGATGTCAAGTCAGTCAGATACGCCCACGACTACCCTTGAACGGGGAGGCTAAGGAACGTAAACAAATAGCAATGCCATTTAAGTACATATATTTTTAAAAGTTAACCATAGGTAATAAGAAATAAAATGTCCAGCTGGTAAGTCTTGGAAGTCTCAGTAGAATGCATAGCATTTAAGCTAGAATTTCTGTTGAATCTCTGATATAATTCATGCAAGGTAAACTGTAAAAAGAGCCTTGAAGAAATGCAGCTACTTCAGTGTAAAGTTGGACAAGAAGCCAAAATATACAAGGCACTCTTCAAGGCACTGTGAGACCCAGAGAGATAAATAATAAGACATGTTCTCTGCCTTCAGGCAACTTAAAATATTTACTGGTGGTTGTCAATGCACATCTGAAATAAGAAAGATTAAAACATGTCAGTTTTCAAAGCAAGACTATAACAAGTCCTTTCCCTCAGACAGAAGATCTGAGGTAGAAGTTCAAGACTACCCACCGGGTGCTTTCCAGGAAAGGTTTGTTGGCATCTCAGTGGGTGATTTCCCGCTTGCAGCCTTGGGCTGTGGAGCCTCAGTGAACTTGTCTTTCATCCAGTGGGCTGAGCTGTACCCTCTGCAGTGAGGTATGAATCTCGGTCTTGGGGAGGAGGGGGCCCTCTCCCAAATCTACTACTTCCTGTATTCTTATTTTTTTTTAATTTTTTAATGTTTTATTTATTTCTGAGAGACAGAGAGAGAGAGAGAGAGAGAGCATGAGCAGGGGAGGGTCAGAGAGAGAGAGAGACACAGAATCTGAAACAGGTTCCAGGCTCTGAGCTGGCTGTCAGCACAGAGCCCGACGCAGGGCTCAAACCCATGAACGGTGAGATTGTGACCTGAGCTGATGTCGGCCGCTTAACCGACTGAGCCACCCAGGTGCCCCTCCTTCCTGTATTCTTTAGAGTTCTCTCTATTCCTTGGTAACCAGTCCTCTGGTACCAGTTAATAATTACTTCACATTAAACCCTGCCGGGTTGAATTACTATATGATTTCTGTCTCCTGACTAGACCCTGACTGGTACTTATAGCATTTTGTATCCACACCCCCCATATCCTGCCTGGGATGTTGTATTGTTCAAGAGTGTGATAAAGGCTCCAAGAAGCACCAACTGTCAATTTTGTGCAACTTAGGCTCCCGGGTTTATTTGCACGTAAGATGTGTTTACAGAGGAGCACCTGTTACTCAAGTATCTTAAAAAGCACACCAGTATCCACAGATCAATTTGGACAATGCTGTTCTGGGGATTCATCAGGTTTCCTAAGAAGGCAAAAGTGCTCACAACCTTCCAAGACCATCCTTTCCCAAAGAAAGTGTTCAGGACGTGGTATCGCCAGACAGCTTCTCGTAAATGGAGATGTGTATGTGAATTGTGAACATGCAAAATCCCATAGGGAATTTTAGGGGGAAAGAAAAGAGGGAAGGGAGCGTTTCATTTTGACCAGGGTGCATATCAGGAAGTCAGTTGGGGAAGCAGGGACTTATGAATTCAATCTGAGAGGGTGAATGGATTTTGGCAGAGCTGCATATAAGCGAGTGGGAACAGGAAGGCAAAGCAGGCATATGAAATGGATGAAAAGAGGTAAGAGTACTGGTTGGGACTCACGCTATTCTGCGGCTTATGTAGAAAAGGCGAGAATCATTGTTTCATGTCACCGGACTCGGGTTTTTTGTTTTTTTTTTAAGTTTTTATTTTCTTATTTTGAGAGAGAGAGAGAGAGAGAGACTGGGGGAGGAACAGAGAGAGAGGGAGAGAGAGAATTCCCAGCAGACTCAGAGCACTGTCAGTGCAGAGCCCGATGCGAGACTTGAATTCACGGAACCATGAGACGGTGACCTGAGCAGAAACCAAGAGTTGGATGCGGTTAAGCCACCCAGGCGCCCTGACTCTTGCATTTTATTTTTTATTCTTGCATCTCTTGGCTTCACCTTCCTCTGTTGGATTCTATTTTCACCGATGGGAGTGTCTCTCCTAGTTTGCTGTGATAAGCTTATGTTGGCCCCTGGGCGAGCTAAGGAACAATTAGACTTTCCCTTCCCTGGTGATCTAGGGTATGACTGGGTCCCGCGCTTGTCTTGAAATCTATTCCCATGGCTCACGAGATGTGATGCTCTAACTGGCCAGGGCTGGTGCACATGTTCAACTTTGCGCCAAGAATGGAATTGGCAATACCCATGCTGCACAGACAAGGAAGAACCAGGATTCAGGTGTCAAAAGAAGAGACATGGATACCAGGTTGGCAAACAACTCTACAGATTCTACTCACTTGAATAGGGGGAAGAGTAGAAGATGGACCCCAAAATTCAGGCAAGCCCGGGCCATAGGTGAAATCATTGTTTAACACACAAGACCTAGGTAAGTCTTCATTAACTCTAAAGCACACATCAACCTTGTCAAACCAGCAGCAAAACTGGGGGAAGCCACAAGCGGGGATCTAAGGGCAGTCTCGTTATACAGGGGAGGCATCAAGAAGGTTGGAAGCTTTTCAGAATTCCTGGTGTTAATACCGTTCTGGTATTTTGTGAGCAACTTTCGTTGATGACACTTTTAAGGGGAGTAGAGTAGGGACTAAAATTAAAATAAGATGGCACTGCTCCCCCTGACAGTGGGGTCACACAGCTGATACTAGGTACCCGAAGTTCAATGCCAAAATGCAAACACAAAACGTGGCTCCATTTGAATGCTCTTTCTCAATTCCTCATCACCTGAGAGATTTAATATTAGATGAGTAAATGAAAGCTGCCATGATGCTGATGGGGCCCGGTGAGGAACTGCGAACAAGATGGGAACACATTTAATAAAATGACCAACTCTTGCTGATTTATAGCCAACTAATTACCTGCCAAATATCCAGGCTGTGTTCTCCTGGCTGGAATGATAGCAGGCTGTCAGTGCAAGAGGGGACAGAAAGGCAGTTCAGGACAGAGAAATAAGAAGAAAGGTTTGATATATTATAGTGGACACTGTTACTCTATATCAAATTATCTTGGGCTGCCGACAGTCACACTGTCAGACAGCCCCAAACCGGTAGTTTTAGGGAAATCTAGAGTGACTTAGAATCCCATCCACATGCCAAATATTGGGGACCAGGTGGTGAAAGCTCTTTGTAAGGTTTGGCTCTCAGAGACAGAGAAAAGAGAAAGTATGCTAGTATTGTAGAACTCAAGAAATGGATGTCTTTTTTTGCACTTATCCCTTACTCTGGGACCCTAAAATATGTATACATACATCCCTCATAAAAAGAGAGAGAGAGAACAAGCTCACGTGGGGGAGAGAGGAGGGGCAGAGGGGATCTCAAGTGGACTCCATGCTGAGAGCACAGAGCCTCATGCGGGGCTCAAACCCACAAACCATGAGATCATGACCTGAGCCAAAGTCGAATGTGCAACCAACTGAGCTATCCAGGCGCCCCAAAAGAGATTCCTTCTTACGAAGAATATCTGTTTTGGAAGCCCTCTGCTTGTCCACTGCTATTAATTTGGACAGCATGGAGTTGCAAATCTCCTAGTGCTTAAGACTAAAGTAGAGCTAGAGATTTCTAAGTAAAAAACTGGCCAAGTAACATGACCCCTGGAGTTTGGTCCTTTGGTAAGAACATGCAGGTGCATTTCAAAGACTCATCTCAGTTAAGCAGGCAGAAGCAGCCTACCACTGCCCGGGAATTAGGAGACTTTGAATGAAAGTAGAACTCACTGACTATGGAAATGCTAAGGAAAAAGCATTTGGCCTACTGGTGGGCTGGTCAAATTCTTGACCCAGTTGTCAAGCAGGGGATCATGGTGTTCAATTTAGCCACAGTTTTATCTCATATATCAGTGTTACCTCCAGAGATGCACACCTAATTCTCACACAAAGGGGGTATTGACCAAGAAAGCCTGGAGTGTTGGCACTTTCTGAACATAAAATGTTAGAAAGCAAGGTAAGATATGTGATCACAGATCACATAATCTCCAAAAGCAAGAGCTACAGAGCTACAATTTGTTCATTTGCTCAAAGGGTTCAAGTCCTCCATTTGCTATGTTTTCTTTTTCTCTTTCCCAGAACAACTGAATGTCGGGCATTCCATATTATGAGATCTTCTTCAACCAGCTAGTGGCTTTATTTAATGAGCTCATCTACTGCTTCCATATTCATCTGTAGCCCCTTCCTTGCCTTTTCTTATTTCAACATGCAAAGCTCTTAGGCCATTCTCTCAAGATATGAGACATTTCCAAATTAGTCTTTCATTACAAGCAATAGAAACTAACTCTCGTCAATTTAAGACGAAAAGAATGTGTTTTTTGTAGAATAAAGAGTTGAACACTCGTAAGAACTTGGAAAGGAAGAACCAACGTACCATGGAGAACTCAGAGTGGAAATTTCTAGACTTCCATGTTTTTTTCCAAATCAACATGATGAGAGGAAGCATCTAGGAGTGCTTGCTAAGACCTATTCCTGATTCTAGTCCAAATGTACTGAATCAGAATTTTTCAGGGAGTAGCCTAGAATCTGCACACTTATCAGAAAAGACTTAGAAACACTACAAAGGGTTAACATTAATTCCACTCCATTGGCCCTCAGGCTCTCCACCAATTGGCAGGTACCAGGAAAGGATAATCTGATTGGCTTACCCAAGGACAGGTGTCCCTGGTCCATCAGCTATGGCCAGAAGGCTGTGTCAGAGGACCCTGTCCAACATATCGGAGGAGGAGAAATCACAAAGATCAGGGAAATCACCACGAAGTGGTGCCAATTCCCAATACAATAAGCCAAAGCTGTGCAGAATTCATGATCAGATCTTTACAATCCACTTAGAGTTCTGAAATATTATGTCAACAGTTTTTAAAACTATGAAACATCGCTGTACTGGAAAATTAGAGGGAACATCCCACTGGCAATCCCAGTCTGGATCAGGAGTGTGCACGAAGTGGAAAGAAGTCAAGATACAGAGCCTTTCAGCGACAAATGCAACATCTGGGCCATCACTTAGGCTGCGGAGGGCCAACGCCTCTTCCCAACTCCCGGGCCCACACCCTGCAATGCCCTCAAACTGGAGTCCACCCCAGCTGTGCTCCATGGAAAGCATCGAGACAGTGTACGAGTCTGGGAAGTCCCCAGCACCCCATTCTTGGCTGGCTTTGGGGCATTACCTACCATGTCTTCTGCTCTTCTTTCCCCAGGAGGCCCCACAGAGAGTGATTTTGCCAAATGATGGCAGCTTCACAGACAGCCTTCTTTGTCCACAAGGTCTTAGTCACAGCGAACATTCAATAGATGGTTTTGCTGCAGGCGTATTTTCAAATGCCAGCAAAGCATCTGACAGTGTTGGATGTTCGCAGAGCTATTGTTGGGAAGAGAAGCGTTGTCCCATGTTCAATCATTTACTCAACAGTCGCCCAGGGAAACTGAAGAGAGGAGGCAAGTGGGCTTGGATGTTTTGGTGGGGGTTGCAGAGAAGAATTTCTCTCTTTCTTTTATATACGTCAAACCACAGGTAGGGAATACACACTGTAGCCAGGTCACATGGCCTCACTTTGAGGAACGGGCTATAAGAGTTGACTCTAGGCAACGGCCTCGCTTAAAAGGCAGGCTGAGAGCAACAGAGAGCAAAGCCACAAAACTAATCGTGTCGGCACACACCAAAGGCAAGTTTACCCTTTTCTCAGACTCCTATTAGATGCTTTGTAATTCTCTGAGAGGACTTTCCTTTGCAGAAAGTATGTTACGTGCACTGTTAATGCCCCCTAGAATCCACACGCTCTTCTGGTAACAGTTCTCTAATTTTCCACAGGGAATCAACCTGTCCCTGTTCTTAACCTCATGTACTTCTAGTGGAACCGAATCCATCCTTCCCGGAATGAACAGGTGACTTGCCCTTAGCCAATCAGAGCGGTACATTCTCGTAGCCCACCATGACTGGTTACACTTGAACACAAGACCCAATCAGAACCAACCGAACACAATGAGGTTTTACTCGGTTGGTGAGAGACTACATTCTCTTTTCTGCTGGGAGTGCCAGCAGAAAGGATAGCATAAGCCAGTACTTCCAGGATTCAACGAGTGGAACCAGAGGATGAAGATAGCACAGTAGAAGGCAGAGAAAATGAGCCTAATGACTTGTCTGTGCTCTTGGCACCAGCTGTGCCTGAAGCCAGTTCTGTCCCTGGACTTTTCAGTTATATGAGCAGATAAATTCCCTTATTTCCCCTAAGCCAATTTGATTTGGGTTTTTAATCTCCCACAATTGAGAGTCCTAATTAAAACAGGACTGAGCACAATAATGCGTTTTGTTAATTCTATTTCTTTAAAAACTGTCTATCGAGCACCTGCTGTGGGGCTTCTAAAGAAGTAGAAAGCATTGTTCTTCCACCAAACGTTGCTTAGTCGCTCAAGGAAGAGATGATGTTCTTACATGCACGAGGTACAGAATTACTTCTACTTAAAATGATATGAAGATTTAAGCCTTGTGTATCGAATGATACACAAAAGGGTTGAGGTGATACAAAGAGAAAGATCAGTGTAGTAGAAGGCAGAGGTTGGGTTTTCTTGGAAGTGAGATCAGCTGGCTCAATGTCAAGTTTGGCATTTCTTCTCCCTTAGCCAGATGGGCCTGGGCCAAAGGATTTAAGCTTGAGACAACACTGAGAGTCATGGTCAACTTTGCAATCTTCTTAGGTGCCACGGGAAAATCTAACCAATTCAACTTCCCCGTCTCATGTGCTCTTTGTTAAGCTGGATTTGGGAACTATCCCAGTGCTCCAGAGGCTGGGTTGGATCAGCCAAAGTCAGTTTGCCATCCCCTGCAATAACTGTTAGGAAATGCACTATTCTTAAACTAAAGATTTACTAATAAAGTCAATATTGATTAAAAGTTAAGGTCTCTTTTATTTAAAATCAATAAGGTCTTATTATTGGCTTCACATGAAAATTGTCTAAAAATCAGTCAACCAACATCTTTAAGCATCCATTGTGGATCCAGTACTTTCCTTGGTGCTGGGGGACTATGAATGCTTATATGTAAGACCCTGTATTCCATGAGCTACTGTATTTTCCAGTAGCAAAGTACACAACAAAGTAGATAATCAATAAGTGCCTATTTGTGGATTAACTAAAGTGGAAAGACTGGTTCAAGAAGAGGGATTGAGAGGGGTACCTGGGTGGTTCAGTCAGTTAAGCCTCCGACTTCAGATGAGCTTGCAGTCTGTGAGTTCGAGACCCACGTCAGGCTCTGTGCCGACAGCTCAGAGCCTGGAGCCTGCTTCGGATTCTGTGTCTCCTTCTTTCTCTGCCCCTCCCCCACTCATGCTCTGTTTCTCTCTGTCTCTCAAAAATGAATAAATGTTAAAAATTTTAAGAAAAAAAGAAGAGAGGGCCAGAACATATGACAATTCTAAAGGCAAAGTTTACATATCGGGCAATTTTTTTCCCCACTAAGTCCAATACAAGGCCTTACAAAAGGCACACCCAATGTATAGTTGTAGATTAAACAAGGTTTGTTGAAGAAGATGTCTCAGAGTAATATTTGGAAGGGGGCTGGGAGTGGGAATACCCTGCTTCTTCTCTAAGATTCCTCCATATGGGAAAACACACCACAACTGTCACTGAAAGCCTGGTTTGGTTGGTTTGGCTGGACTTTCAAAGCCTCCTGTATGCTCACAAGTGAGTGGAAGATGGTTTAGGAGATGCTAAGTTCCTGTGTGTTGGACCCCGGAAGCATTGTTTCCTTCTAACCTTCCCAACCCTGCCCCACCCATTAAGAGCCAATCAGGGCAGAGATTGGATACATAGCTGCAATGTAATTACTTCAAGGAAGTCAAAAGTCTTAAAGGGCAAGTGATGTTGCCTAGCTGTGTGCACTTCCCTGGGTCATCTTACTCTCTCCCTCACCATATTCCATCCAAGACCCGAAATACCGTTATCCTCTCATAGTACAGCATCCCAGCAGATTTTGAAAAGTCCTTCTTTGCTCAGGAATGGCTGGGATGGAGGGAGAATATATATGTTCAGTCTACTTTTCTATGTGCCCAACATTCCATCACAGCCCTCACTGCACTATTTGCTACGTTTGTCCATAATCGCCTGAATCTCCTTGCTTCTGGCCATGCCACCCTATAGTTTATTCTCAGCCCAGCAGCCAGAGTGATCTTCTTCAGTATAAGTCAGCCTGTGTCATTCTCCTGTTCAAAATTCTCGCTTCCTTTCTCACTCAGAGTAAAAGCCTATGTCCTAATAATGGTCTCACACCCATGGTTCTCGCATGAATAGGAAATTAACAAAACCTGGGGAGGCTTAAAACAAAACAATGTGGATGCTGTACCTCAAACCAATTACACCCATTACTGGAGCTGTTATTTACTTTTAAAGGCTCCCCATGCGATTGTTTTTTCTTTTAGGATTACGATGAATTTCGAACATACGCAGAAGTAGACAAAATGATACACTGACCTCCACATACCCAACACCCAGACCGCACATCTCTCAACCCACGCCCAAGGCTGCTCCCTCCACATCCCCATATACTTCCTCCATCTTGCACTATTCTGGAGCAAATCCAAGACATCATTTCCTCTGATCCATACATATTTCAGGACATGGCTCAGAAAGTTAAGGATGCTTTTTTTTTTTTTTTTTAAACATAACCACAATATTATGATCACAACTCTGGAAGGAAAATAATGACTAATGTGGTCCACTGTGATGATTGAGAACTATTGCCTCCCAGAGCCTGCCCCTCTGCCTCCCAGTTGGATTTCACCCGTGCTCTCCCACGCTCATTCCCTTCCAGCCACACTGGCTGCCCGGATTCTGTGCACAGGTCATTCTGCTAGTGTCTCTGCCTGGATGCTTGTGTCTTAGATGGACACACAGCCCCTCCCCCTGCCCCCTGTCACTCTCTCATAAGGCTTCCTTTGATTATTCAAACTTACAGTACGTACTCTACCAACCTCTCATACTCTCCCTAACCCTATTCCTCTGCTTATTTTTCTCCAGTGCACTTTAGTAAGTAACCAATTACTTAATGAATTAATAAAACCATATTTCCCATTGGAATAGAACTCCATGAGAGAAGGCACCATGTAAATATTTGCTGAACAAATGCATGAATGAATGATAATAATAGTATTATTAATATCACGCCTCCCAAACACGCCAATAAGATGATGGGATAAGGTATAAGAAGTCAAATCAATAGATACTCTAGTTCATAAAGCTCAGAGAAAAATCATGAAATTCGTAAATAGGAGAAGATGAGAATAATTGATAGGAAGCACCTTCACAATAAGCTATTAATGGACGCTAGGATGTTGGAAATAAAATCCTGAACTCTGAGGCTAACATCAGAAAGGACAAGTGTCCCCTTTTATTAAAAGTCTCCTTGGGGGAATGAAGCCAGGTTGGCAAAAAGTGATACCACAGAGTCAAATAAAAGAAACAGTTGTGATATACTGGTTAAGCTTAGCAGCACGTAAATACACATGCATGTTTATATGATCCATATTAAACAACAACAACAACAACAGGGTGTACCAGGGCAGGTCCGAGGAAGCAAAATCCGAAGCATCCTCACTTGCTAAGCATTCCTATTCTCTTTTTCAGGAGAACCTGATCCTGGAGTTCATTGTACAGGTTGCTATTCTCACCGAGTCAGAAGAAGCATTGTTAGCCATCTTCCCAGCACAGGAAATATCAGGACAGTTGAGAATCCCTGAAAGGCTGGAGCCGCACCCTCAGGCATAATACAGTCGGGTACCAAAGCCATTCTTCACCGACTCCCTCCGCAAGGCCAAGGAGGACACCTGGAAGCGGTCCTTCTGGAAGCCATACCGAGAACAGTCCACGCCCATGCTAGGCGCATTAAGTATTGGGCTCCGACATAACCAGGGAGCTAACCCCCACTCTTCCTGGCTGCTAAGCCAGAAGACGTCACGCTTGTTGTCACCTGGCAGGTAGATATTCAAGGGGGCCACCCTTGTAGCAACGGGGTGAGCTTATACGAGTAAGGGTCTCCAGCCTGGCCCCACTCCTCTGCGCCAGGAATCATGGAAATTAGAGAGGTGTCCAGACAGTAGAGATGCCTCCCACTTCTTGACGATAATGCAGGAACACTGCAACCCCCCGATACTACTGTAATAAAGACTCCAGTCATCAAAGGGCATTCATTACCCTCTAGAATCGGCCAGAGGTTCAGCAATGGATGTCCCCCATGAGTAGGAGTGAGGGGGAACCTGGAGAACCGCACGGATTTCAGTGTCCTTACCCATGCATTGGAAAACAAGACTATCACCGAAGTCATTCGCTCTGAAATTTACTTCCCACGCTCTACTGTTCCCGGTGAGAAGAGCCGCTGTGCTCATGGACACAGACCTGCTTTGTAGATGCAATTAAAAGGAAATGAAGTTTCGATGAAGACGCTAATGAAGTTTCTTCGTGCCTGTTTTGTAGCTTGGGGGGGATGGGGACATAGGCTCATCTTTTCTTCCTATTAGAAGACATAAGAGTTTATGTGTATAATGATCTCATGTCTGCAGATTCACGAATTCCATCCAGAAACATTAAAATAAGCATTATGTCAATGCGCCAGTTGTGACAATGCGAAGTAACAGAACTCTGCTTGGGAAGAAAAAACCTGAAGAACTGGGTACTTTCTGCAGAACAGATCCATTTCCCCCCCCCCCTTTTTTTTTTTTTAAAATGCTGAAATACCGTTAGCCATAACTCTCCATTCGAGTGGCCTAGCGCAGTTAACTCCTGAAGTCCCCGGGGGGCTTGTTGCTCGAAGTGACCAGGGCAACCCATCTTCCTAAGAATCCAAGAAAGAGAACCTGGCCTTTTTATATTTGCGACTTTGCCAAAGCTTGTGGAAGTTTGTAAACACCATAAAATATGTTACGATGTTTACAGCATATGTCTCTTATTGTTAAGAACTATTATGAAAGTAGGAGCAGAGTCTACTTCTTAAAATATTTTTTATATAATAGTTACGGCATCCAATTATACAATAGTAATTGTGAATAATTATACCAAACCCCAGTCTGTTTTATGACTACTTCTCACGCTGAGCTCGTATACTCCATATAAACACCATCTGTATCAAACATAAAACTCTTAGTTGCTCGAAGAATACAGGCGTACAAAATGCAGCTTATTAGTTCTGGGGCCGAGCAGTTACATGGCTGTTGCCTGGGTCCCAAGGCACCTCCCGCCCCCAAACCGCAGGAATCCAACGATCACCTCCTTCCTGGGCTGTGTTCTGTGTCGTTGACATACAGGGTACTTACCTGGGAGTAAGTAGGTTGTTTGCAGGTGGTGGACACTTGTCAGAGTATTTGTGTAACACTGAGTACACTTAATATGCTCTGCGGAGTTCCATCATTCCCGGCATGTGTGGTGGTGATGTAATAAGCACTTGACATTGGCCAACTGGTGCTTCCTGAATTTCCCTTGGTTACGTGCTAGTGAGGTCATGGGGCACCAGCCTTCTCCTCCAGATATTCCCCAAATGAAGGTTTGCCCCTGAAGAGGCCCCTCACTCCGTAAAAATGTTCCGTAATCCCAGAGAACAATTTTAAGAAACGGGACTCTGAGCTTAGACCAGTGTTAGGTTCACACGATTTAGACCTCTGTGGAAAGCTACCTAACCTACTCAAGAGTCTGACCTTCCTATTTTGTTCAAAATATCAATGAAGCACCTATTTTTGTCCACAGCAGTGTTCTTCATCAGGAAACAAACTTCAGGCACAACCTAGAAATAAATTTCTTCACAGAAAGTGAGCCCACTCCAAAAAGGATAATTTGCACCCATTCTAAAGAGTCATCCGCTTTGATTGGTTGCTTTTGTCTAGTAGTCGATTGAGGCCAAGCAGCACATTTTGGGGCCCTTGATAGTCTAGAAGCAAATATCTTTGCCACCTTTTCTTTGCACATTTAAATCCCGAAAAAATTTCCTGGTAATAGTCCCAATTTTCTTGCTAGGATTTTAGGATTTAAACTGTGAGAAAACATCCTTTTTCTTTTTGCTAAGAAATTTCTACCTCCAAATAGCACAGGCAACAATGATTTTATTTTCTACGTAGAAAAGGATAGCACATTTCCCCCATGGAATTATGTCCTGCTTTGAAAAGAACTATGTATCAGTACTCATGTTCATTGGCCAAAATATTCTGAACATCATTAGGAAGTCCCATGCTAGGTATGCCAGCCTTTGGACGCAATTTATAAAAATGTTATTACGGAGAAAATGGTGCCCATCCTTGCAGGTCTAACTGTCCAAATATCCGAAGATGGATGTCTTAATTTGGCATCCAAAAAAGCACATGCGAGGTCAGATCACATGTAGGTAATTTCCTCAGATGCTATTATTTGTCCCCTGGGATTCCACATACTCAATAGCAATTACAGAGGAGAAGATTAAGAATGAGCAGACAGGAGGCCTGAACGATTTGGACTAAGATCTTGTATGAAATTTGCAAATCACCAATTAAGGCAGGTTTAGAACATGACATCAGGTTCACTCATTGTGACAAAGTGAAAAATCAAGACTCCCTCTCCATGTCAGAGGGATGACACATAACAAGCATTGTTCTCAAAAAGAATCTTTTTGTTATCACAAAGAATCTATTGGCAGCGAGAGATCCTTGAATGCGAGGCAAACTGATCAGACAGAAAAAAGTAGGGCAAACATCTGAAAATACACCTAAGATGTGGCTCTCGAAATAACCGTGACTCTGTTGAATCCGTATCAGTCACTCAAACACCTGGCAAGTGAAAGTCATATTTACTCACCAGAATGCTCATGCCTGGTCTTCTGGGTGAATATGTTAGAATTGTCATTCATTACTAGTCATTCTTAGCCAGTGACTGTTTGCAAAGGTAGCTTTAGAGCTCTGTTCATGTTCATTTAAAGCTAAGGCAATAATAAAATCTTGCAGTTAGGGGACAAAGGATTAGAGAGGTCCTCACCCCTGTTATTTCCTTTAACAAGTGGCGGCCTGTGGTAGAACACACCCCACTTAGCCGGGGGGGGGGAGGGGCTGTTAGTCTTGGAAATGGAGTGGTAACTCACAAAGCAGTCGGCAGGGTCGCTACTGCATCATCCCTAAGGGGATGCACTCCCTACATAGTTATTGATTTCCCATGCTCAATATTGATTCACTGGATGCCTTAAATAATGCATAACAATCCACATCTACCTGATGTTCATCCATCTCCATCTTCCCTAAAACCTGATTTTTTTCTCTTTTTACACATGCAGTGTGATAGTCTGCTTTGGCACGTTTGTGGTACCTCCGGCCCTAACACTCGAACACCACTAGTCAAAGCTGTTTGCCAAATACAAAATAGTTCCAGGGATACCTTGGTAGAGGAAACAATTAGACTGGAAAGAATTCACACTGAAAACACTGCCATGTGGCATTACGCTCCATGGAGAACACAGGCTAGGTGGCATTCACCCTGGTTTACAGACTGTCCAACCATGAGGAAAACAGGGGTTAATTATGCTTTTTTGTATTGATGGATTTCTGTCATCTATCATCTATCTATCTATCTATCATCTGATTTCTATCTACATCTACTATCTATTCACACACATATTTACTTACGTAGTATATATACAGATATATAACATATACAAATATATGCCCTAGATATGGCATTCATATACAAATATTATAAGACGACAAAATAAATAAACATTAAAAAAGGGGGGCACCTGGGTGCCTTAGCTGGTTAAGCTCTCAACTTGATTTCGTCTCAGGTCACGGTCTCAGGGTTTGTGGGAGTGAGCCCTGCGTCGGGCTCTGCACTGAGTGTGGAGCCAGTTTGGGATTCTCTCTCCGTCTCTTTCTGCCCCTCCCCCACTGATGCGTGTACCCGCGCACTCTCTCTCTCTCTCAAAATAAATAAGCATTAGAAAAAGATGAAATAACAGACATACCATGAGAATATTTCCATTCCAGTTCTGACCGTGCCTCTTGTAAGCAGAGAGATTAGAACATGTGACAAGTCCCTCTGTGCCTCAGTTTCCTAATTTGTTACAGAAGGTTAACACCTGCCCCATCTAGTGAGGGAACGGCTTTGAAAAGTGCAGAGCACTGTACAGATGCTCAGGATAATGAGATGTTTTACAAAAGAGCATTATTCCTCTGCTAAGAAGTGTACAGCCGCATTCACATATTCTATCTGTGAAGGTTCCTCTTTGAAATTAAATTGAGACCATAAGCAACACCCTCCTGCTGCCTCCTGCCTGAGGTTTTACTCGGCCACAAAGCAAGGGCTTCTTTTCATCATGCATCACATTGGAGTTCAAGCACCGAGAGGTACTTTTTACCAGTGGTGAAAATAGCTTTCTTTTCACAGCAGAAGCATAGAAAAATGATCTCCCTCTTGATGCTAATGTAGGGATAAGGCTTAGTCTACAGTTGTCGCCAAAAATGCCTTCCTTTGGCTCTGTCACTGGTGTATTCTTACACCAGGGAGATAGGAGAGGGGTGAGGTGAGAAAGCATGAAGTGATAGCTTTATTTAGGTATACGAACAATTTAAAATTTTGAGATATATTTTCACGTGGGAATCTTGTTCCGTTTTCTCATTCTGCTTTATAGCCAACTGGATGCCCCCTTTTCAAAAGTCAGTTGATACAGTCCTGCATGCGTTTAATCAATCTTCATCATACCTTCCTCACTTGGACAACTTCAGTGCTTCTTAAGTCCCTCACCAGGCTTGCAAGACCTTCTACAAATCCAACTTCTAAATTCCTTTCTAGAACTTTCTCCTGCTCCCCTCCCCGGAAGCCTGGTGTATCCAGTCTGCTACGTTGCCTGTGGCTGTGTTGATGGAGCTTGAGATTGCTTCCCATTGTCTAGAGTCATCGCTTTCTTCTACCAGGGGAGGACTTCCACCTCGGCCCACTGAAATCCCACCCAAACTTCAAGGCGCATCTCAAACACCAATGATTCCACGCAGCCTTCCCTAATACCCCTAACCAATTACAATCTCTTCCCTTTCTGAAGAAATTTTCAATTTCTTAGATTACCCCCCCAAAAAAACCCAAAAAACAAAAACAAAACACAATCACCCAGAACAATTTGCTTAATTTGCTCTGTTCATCATTCTGTCTGGTGGGTACATTTCTCCACCACAATTAGAGAGGAAAAAAAAAAAGCTCCTGATGTTGAAGATGGCTTATTATTTGTTTATTTTTTTAAACCTTTACTAGGGAAGATTTCAAACATATACAAAGTAAACAGAAGGCTTTGTTTATTTTTCGCATCTCCGTTGGGACCTATCACAGTGTTCTGCACGTAGCAGAGGTAAATTTAAGTAATTAGGGCCGCAGGCAAATGAGGCTGCCTGTCTGCATATCTAACTCCATGTTTTGTGGGTGGTTAAGCTTTTCCTCCAACGCGCTGGCACACATATAACCTTCACACCTGTAGGATCCTAATCAACATGGGTTGAGCCGTTCACCGACTGTAAAATTCAGGGATACTGTTTCTCCTTAAATTTACTTCAGATGGTCAGCAAAACTAACTATATTTGGGGGGGAGAGACCATCCTATCGAGGAGGATTTTCCAAAAGAATTCTAATCTGGTTGTGAATCTGTGTGGTTTTCCTCCCAAGGCACATTTCTTATAAATCTGCAATATTTGATGGATAGCTGACAAACAGGAGGGCTCTGCAAACATACCAGAATCATGGCTTTCCTCTCCCTTGCATGATTAGCTAACACAAATCATGAGAGGTCTTCTCCTTTCAAAGCCTCAACCTCAGACTTCTAAGTCAATAATTTTAGACAGACTTGTTTTTTTTAAAACTTATGTCTACTTAGCCCATTAATTTCTGCTCTTACTGTGTGTGTGTGTATGTGTGTGTCTGTGTGAGCAATGAAATCCTTAAAGCAAACCAGAATTCTGGAGTGATAGATTACATTCCCATGCTGTGTCATATCCAATTAACTCAAATTGACTGTACACTGCATTATTCTGTGACTGCATGGAAGATCAATAAATATGGGGACAATCCACCCCAGCGCCCCACTTTCCCATCCGATTCTGGGAGATCGGTGGCGGATCGTGCTACTGTGATGTGTGTGCCACAGCCCAGGCAGGCAGGTGGTGTACAGACACCATTCAAACTTGGCCTATTCAATCTCAACGCCTCTAACTCGCCATTCATGCATAGCAAAACACCATCTGGTCCTATTTTGCCTCCAGCAATCACAGCTGACCAAAAACGATAATAACAGCTGTTGCAAAACAAAAGCCAAACAAAGGGGGTGGGGAGGGGGGGGGAGGAAGGAAAGGTTAGATTGAAGTCCAGTGCTGAAAAATGCTCCATGAAGTGAGTTACGGGAAAGAAACCATTCAGATGTCTGAATGGACACAGCAGAGGACTTCTACTTAAGCCTGAGATATTAATCCATCTGTCTAGAACGCCTTCGGACCTCCGTCAGGTGGTAATAAATGGCAGAAATTATGCCGCAACGAAGGCATTTAAGCTTTTGTTCTTCGAGTTGGGAACTGATGACCCCATGTCAGCTAAAAATGAAAACTCCTTATGTTCCTCCATCGTACGGCAGTACAGGTTAATGCAAAAAAGGGAACTCATTCAGCCACAGTAATGAAACAACGCGCACCGGGCAGGGGGAGTGAAAAGGTGTGCGTGATAGAGGTGGAGCAGGGGTGCGGAGGGGCCTCCTTAACATCTTGAGACTACGTAAGAGGGAACACAGACCATTTTAGAAATCCCACTAATCAGATACCACATTTCCCGTGTCTATTTCTCATGACCCTGATTTATTTCTGCCCTGTAACAAAACAAAGTATAGCAAGTCCTTACTGACATCTCGGGAATAGGAGCCAGTCACATGTATACATTGAAATACAAGTTGATTCATAATATGCCTTAGTGAATCCTGAGAATAATCTGGTGACAAGGCTGGAGAATTGTTTTCATGATTCAAGCCTTTTGACATTTTAAACATACAGTTTTGCCTGATGATTAATTTTCTTTAACTGTCGTAATTAAGCTATTTTTTTTGCCTTGAAATTGACCGTCAGTGGCTCAGCAGCATTTAATCAAATGTGATAAAACCCAAGATTTACAAAATCATTTAATAGATGTTACAACACCTGCTTCTAACCGCAAACAGTTGAAAACAGACTTCGCTTGCAATTAAGTCTTATCACTAGTGACATTTTTTTCCAAGCAATACTTCATGGGTTTTCAAAATGACAATGACAGAACTAATACACAATTACTGTCACATGTAGTTTAGCAATTAATTTTGAAGACATTTGTCTAAAGGTTTCACAACAGAATATAAAATGGCTCTTATTGTTATGTAATGTTAGTTTCAATTCACAGAAAATCTCTTACCATCAGCTCTGCTTCTGATGGGTCTGAGGCAAGCCGATCATTTCTTTGTGGAACACAATTGCCTCCTTGTAGATGCGATTAGGCATCATTCTAAGGCTGTTTGAACGCTGATACCTGTCAACTAATACATCTTATGAAAAGCTTCAATTTAGACATAAATTTTTCTACAGCAAGAAATCTATAAATTTATAATTAGAATCTCTTGCTGTTCAATATTTGTACATAATACAGAGTACGAGAGGACTATGAAATATTGAAAGCTGAATTCATTATTCATAGCCCACACACAACATACAGTAAATAATTCTTTGAAAATACAACAACTTTGAGGACCCCACAGTCCGTTATGTCTGAGTGGCTTGCGCACGGGAGCTACGGACACCCAAACGCACACCCTCGTGTTTTCCAGATTGGGATTCTGGTCAGGGTTGACACTTGCTGTTTTTAATTTTCATTTTATCATAAACAGTTTAAGACTGTTGCCAGTGGTAATTTGCAATTTTTATCAAGACCTCTTCATTATAGCTTCTGACAGGACAGATGCTGTAATTAATCACGCAAGGCAACTGGGGATACCGGTCACACTGTTCTCAAAGAGGAGCCACTACAGAGCAAGGAAAGGGGGGAAGAAATNCGAACCCACGAACCGCGAGATCGTGACCCAAGTGAAAGTCGGACGCTCAACCGACTAAGCCACCCAGGGGCCCCATCCGCCATCCTTTTTAACAGCAGTAACAACACACTGCCGGCAAGTTCTGGCCCAGAGAGAAGACCACTGCTTTCTCCTGCGTACTTACCTGCCACTTGCATCGTAACAAAACGATCCTTAAAAAAAGATTTTCTGTTTTTTAAGAGGTCCCCGGGGGTGGGCCCCGCAACCCGAATTCTTTGCGGTGACTATCCTATTTCCAACTGGAAACAGAATATGATGCTTTGGCTCAAGACAAGTCGGTATGTGGCGTATTTTCCCATCATACATGTATTCAAGGAACCGGAAGTGCCATTTGACATATCATTTTATTTGAAAAGTGAACATTTTCCTGGTCGTTGCATCAAAATACAGTCCACGGTTTTTACTGAAAGGTGTTTATTCTATAGCAAGATAAAAGCATTTTTGTTTTAGTTAAGCAAAATACAAACAACTTAATCGCTGCTATCATAACTCATAAAAAAGTATAAAACAGCATAAAAACACAATAAGCAACGTAGCAATGAATGGTTTATGACACCAGTGTTTACGTTAAAGCCTCGTTTATGAAAACTTTACAACACATGATATGAAAACTTACAACTTGGAAAGAAAATATTTACATTGATTATTCAGATGTGGTGCGCCTTTTAAATATTCTACCGGTATTACATCATAATAAAAACTCTTGCATTTTTTTTAAATCTTAACTTTTGTAATAACTGTTTTCATTTAAGTGCATTTCCCTTTTAAAAATACAGTGTTTTTATTTTTCGAAACTTGTCACTCAAAACACAGAATATAATATTCACATTCTTTTCTTCTAATTGGAATGAACGTAATGGGCTACAAGTGGCCATAGATATTGTTACAACGTATACTGTGGTTTGAGTTGGAGAAGCCATGGGTTAAAAAAGTGGAAATAAGTCAATAATTGAATCTAATCACTTGTATTTTTTTTCTGGAGAGATTTAGGGAAAAAAAATAAGAGCTTTGGCAAAAGTCTGTGATTTACATTATTATTTTTTTTTTCATGACAAAAAAATGCCATCAACTATTCACGTCATACAAATGTTTGTATGAAACTGGATCTTCCTAGGTCAGGTAATTACCACTGTGCTTTTTTATTTTTAGGGCTCCGGGAGTTCAAATAGCCTGGAAGTGCGGTTTATTCACTTCTGGAGAAATAAGGCCGTTTTCTGTGACTCAGAGAGGCCAGTTTATAGTCCTCAGTACGTCCCAGGATTCATTAAACGGTTTGATTCACATATTGTAGGTATAGCCTGAATAAATAAAAAAGGCATCACATAAAAGAGCACAGCTTTTCTTGTTTAAAAACAAAGTGATTTACAGTCAGCTAGAAGGTGATACTCGGCTACACTGTGTTCTTATTGCCTATCTAATAGACACTTGAGAGGACCATGTGATCTGTGACACATTTCGGCATAACCGACAGCAACTTACAAGCTTCGGGCCGCGTTCCGTTGACCCTCCTCTGCCACTCGCCACCGCGCACGCGCGCCGCTCCAGGTGCACCTGCCGCGGGCGCCTTCAGAAGATACTGACCTGTGACAATACCGGAGTCTGTGGCTGGGACTGTATCTGTGACTGGTGCTGCTGAGAGGCCGGCTGCGGGCTCCCGATGGCGGGGATGGGGGACGTCATCTGGGAGGTGACTGGGGAGGGCTGCCGAGGAGAGGGCTGAGGCGGGTGCTGCATGTGCTGCTGCAGCTGCTGCAGCTGGAGCTGCTGCTGCAGCTGCTGCTGCAGCTGCTGCTGCAGGTGTTGCTGCTGCTGCAGGTGCTGCTGCAGGTGGTGCTGGAAATGCTGCTGCTGCATCTGCTGCTGGAGCTGCTGCTGCATTTGGTGCTGCTGCTGCAGCTGCTGCTGCTGCCTCTGCATGTGCTGCTGCTGGGTTTGCACGGAAGGGCTCACCTGGGCGGGGGGCGCCGAGCCCACCAGGGTCGTCCCCATGGAACTGATCAGCGGGGCCCCAATGTTCGAGGGCATGTTGGCGGCGATGGTGACCGACGTGACGATCTGGTTCATGGGGAGTCTCATGGGTACGGGCTTGGGGGCGATGGACCTGGGGAGCGACTGGTGCAGAGTCTGGGGTGAGGCCGGTACGGTCCCGTGCTGCGACAGCGGGGGGTTGAGAAGGAGCGAGGAAGTCAGATTGGTGGACGCCAGGGTCTGCTGAACGGAGCGAATGGTCTGGGCTTCTGCTGACTCGGCAGCAGCCTGCATTTGGGGCGAGAAAACCCCCAGATACTAAAATCCCCAAGTAGTTAAAATACTACTCTGTTTTTTAAGAGTAAGAAAAAATGACCACCACTATTCATTCTTCCCTGGACTCAATTTTCCTGTCTTAAGAGTTTTTAGCTCCCCTACCCCAGAAGTAGGGTCAAATTCCTTCCCCCTTGAATTGGGCTAGCCTTGTACCCTGTCTAGGCATCTGCTATCACCACGTGGGTGATAAGGGGCACATGGCCCAGTCTCCACTCCAAAGCCAGCCGGCCAATCGCCTTGTCCGTGACCGAGGCCCAGCTGCCTCCAACCGCCACCCGGACTGCGGACCAATGAGCAGGACCGGTGGATCCTGACGAGTCTGGCCTAGATGGAAGAACTAGCCAGTTCACTGCCGCCCTCTGAGATAAATGCTTGTCTTTTCAGGTCACTGGGCTTTGTGGCTGGGCGTTACACAGCACGATGTAGCAAAAGATAACGGATACACGCGTTCAAGAACACCACGTCTCCAGCAGTTAAGCCTGAGCTAACCCTCATCCCTGTAAATCATACTGAAAGACAAGAGAGTACAGACTGCCCGAGGGTTCAAATGGTGCTCTGCTACTTGGCAGCTCTGTGACCCTGGGCAAGTTAATTCACCCACCTGTTCCTCAGTTTCCTTACCTATAAAATGGGGTGTTAATGGTATTTATCTTCACAGAGGTTCTGAGAATTAAATTACTTCATGTTTGTGAAGCGTTTAGAATGGCGCTTGGCCCAGGGGATGCATTTAGTAAATGTTAGTTATTTTTTTATTAATTAACAATTACTATTTCCAGAAAACTACTACCAGAAAATGTCAAAGCCCTGCATTTTCCGACAGTGTATGACAGGGCCCACTTGAAAACAGGAGTAATGTGACGGAATTCCTTAGAGATACTCAATGGAAGTATTTCATGGCTTAAGAAATGTTTGAGTTTACCCGATATTTTCAAAGATTTCCAGAATTTATCGCAGGAGTCCTAGATCGGGGGAGAACATGCAGCACTTGGGTGGCTGCATAACCTGTCTGTTGTAAGATAAACACTTGATCTGATTTGAGGCTCCGCATGGAGAGACGCTGCTATTATATTTTGCACTAAAAATACGTAATCGTCTCTATCAAAGTAAATTCTTTTACTGACGTAACCGTGATCGAACTGATTGCTCTTACTGGCTATTTTCTTCTCTTGTTCTTCACCAAATTAGAGAGGAGGGTAGTGGTAGCACGTTGGAGGCATCACGCTGGCATCCACTCTCTTCGATGATACTGAATGTTTACTTCCAGATTTTTATGACTCCCACTTCTAAAATCTACTAGTAGAAGGATCTTATAAGTGATGATCTTATGTTGACAGTCATTCAGTGGAGGAGAAGCCATTGTGGATGGCTTGTGTTTGAACACATCATCAGGGTGAAACACCGTCTATCGGTGGACAGCTCTCTGGTTTTTTACAGAAGCTAGGTGGGCTTTCGTGCCTCCTGGAGGTTCATGTTCTAAAGTCTTAGGGTAAGAAGAAGCCTGCAAAGACTCATTAATCATCTTTAAAAAACCATGAAATCTCCCATAAGGTAGAATACGCCCAGTATTCTACATATGAACAGGGAAACAATTTGTATATACCCTAATATTTAAAAATCACCCAGCTAGTCTTAATGATGAAACTACAAGGGAAGTCTGTATTTAGACACCTGGCCAATCACACCAATGTGCCTTTAAGACTCCACTAGTGGTGAAGAGAAACGGGTGGATGAGTGGAAAGAGTTCTTGCTGGCCTGCCAGGTTTACTCCCTTATATTTTAATAGTAAGTTCCTATTAATTTTTGTTGGTTGATTGGTTACCGTGCCCCTTTGAAATGTGGGCTCCAAAATGGAACCAATTCTTCAGATGTGGTCTAATCATCATCACATTAGAAGCTATTTTAATAGCTTTGGGTTTGGACTGAAATTATTCTGAACTTCTACTTCACGGACTATTTTAGTTACCTGCCAGGACTCTGAATATAAATGAAGGATGCTCTCAGCCTGTCCTAACTTAATGAAAAACAAAACAAAACAAAACAAAAAAATAAAATAAAACCCAAACACCCCAAACACACACTACTTTAGATTTATTCTTTTAAAATTCCATCCTATTGGTTTTTGGGAATCTACTAAATTTTATTCAGACATACTTCTGAATCCTGATGCAAGTCCCCCAATGTATAACTTTTACGGTGTCTCTTCTACATCAGTCATAGACTCGATGAGCCCAATTGTGGTTACTGTTTCCTGAACGCCTTTTGAGAGACTGCCTCTTGGCTGAAATCCACGTGTGGTTGCTTATTCATGCTCTAATGCACAAAGATCACCTATGCCTGCTTCTGGGTAAATGAATGAATAAATGATCCACTTAGGAAGTGCACGTACACCGCTCCTCTAGCTGGACCACTCTATCTCATTAGCCAACCATCCCTCCATTCTTAACATCGGTAGCCTACACGTTTGGCTGTGTTCTACCAATATGCCGATCTGAGTCCAGAACTGGTACATCCTTTAATGTGTGTCTTCCAGGGTCTCGGATGAAGGTTTCACTATTGACCTGATGAATGTCTGTGTTCTCCTTCCAACAACATGGAAGGTGTCCTAACAGCAGACAGCAAAACAAGGGACCCCTCTTGATCTGATTTGAGTGGCTGCCCATCGTAGAGCTTAATATAAAGAAGCAGCAATTGAGGTGAAGACAAGAAAAAAGGAATTAAGCCCTTCTTAACTTTTCTTTTAAGTTTATTTATTTTGAGAGAGAAAAAGCGAGCATGCAGGGGAGGGGCACAGACGGAGGAATCCCAAACAGGCTCTACAGCCTGACATGGCCCTCGAACTCACGAACCTCAAGATCATCACTTGAGCCAAACCCAAGAGCTGGGCGCTTAACTGACTGGGCCACTCAGGCACCCCGGAATTAGATCCTTTTTAAACGGCTTTGCCAGCAACACCCACCATGCCCTGCAGCCTTGTGTGGTACTTCTGGCAACAAGCACGACAATGGAAATGAATCCCTGATCACCAGGCGAAATACATCAATAGCAAAAACATCAGTTCAAATGATTCTCCCCTAAGCCTCTCAAAATTCTAGAGAGGCTAAAGACAAAATTAATTAAATGTTAAAATGCAACGTAATAGCTCATGCTCCTTTTGTATCAAGGTAATAATAATCCAGAGTGACATTTGCTTTGGGATGCTGGTGCATTTTATAATACATCAGGGCCCATTTTCTACTCTATGTATAATACATATACACGTCCTTTTTTTTTTTTAAGTACTTGGAGTATAATTTTATTTTAAAAAGTCATGAGGCTTATTTATTTATATGATGTGGAACAGTCTGGTCAAAAATGCAACATCTCCTACGACAATAATAGAAGCACTGGAGAATTTGTGATAGGATGTCCCAAACCACCTGACCAAAATACCGCCCAGTTTCAAGGGATGGACATTGACAAGGATCTCAGTCCCTGATGAAAAGCAAAAGCGAGAGGCTATTCAAGATTTGTCTTGAATATTTGTGTTTTGTTAAATAGTCTCAACATACATAAAGAGAGGTCAGTGAATCTTCTGGAAACAATTTCGATGCAGCAGTTTAAATGAACTGTTGGTGGGGGGAGGCACGTGCCTGAGTGGCTCTGGCAGTTAAGCCTTTGACTTCGGCCTCAGGTCATGATCTTGTGGTTCGTGAGCTCAAGTCCCACGTAGGGCTCTGTGCTGACGGCTTGGAGCCTGGAGCCAGCTTCGGATCCTGTGTTTCCCTCTTGTTCTCTGCCCCTCCCCCGCTTGCACTGTCTCTCTCCCTCTCAAAAATAAATAAACATTAAAAAATAAAATAAATAAGTGAACTCCTATTTTTCATGCTATCATTGAGGTCATCTCCAATGGAAACAAATAAGCTGATGAGTTGTTCAAGATGCCTTTTTTTTTTTTTTTTTTTTTGGCCCACTCTAAGAGGAGCTGCCTGTAGGCTTTCTGCGCTCTGGGCTGGTGTCAACCTGGCTAACTCTGAGGCTGGCCGTTCCCGCGCGGGTTTACCTTAGAAACGAGGCTGGCCCTGTAAGCGGCCAGGGCCTTCAAGTATTCCTTTTTGGCAGCTTCCGTTTTCCTCTTATAAACCTATTAAAAGACACAGTTAGCATCGCCTTTAGTATACACATTCTCAGCCATAAGAAGACAGGCCGCACAAATTAGGTCAAGACTTGTAACTCGCATGGAAGGCTGGTTTCGGCGGCTTTGGTTTTTAAATGTGAACACACACCCACCCGCACACCCACACACATTAAAACAAAACCCTCCTGTCCTCACTGGAGCACAATTTTGATTATACGATTTTCATTTGACGATTACAAATGAAAAAAAAAAAAAAGATTTCAGGAGAACCAGCGGAGGGCTGGATGGGGTAGCAAGAAGAGTAAAATTTGCTCCAAATGGTTCAAATTACAGAAAATAACGAGTTTCTCCATCAGTGTCTTCCTCCCTCCCCTCCCCCATTTCTAACCTGCACCAAATAAGGGGATTAAAACATCACCAATGACAGGTACGGTGTGGGAAGGCACAAGAGAAAAGATGAAACTACCTTAGTTTTCTTCTGAAGGAAAAAAACCCTCAGAAATAGTTAAAAGATGGGAAATTTCCATTAGTGAGGCCAACGAGTTACATAAATAAATCCCACTATACAAAACGTGATTTGCTCTTCCTTTTCTTAACAGTGTCTGACGGCTGTGTGTGAGACCAAAGCGCAACTGCCTTTCTCTCCAGAGTTAAAAGATGCAGCGGTTTGCCAGTCCCTGAGGATTACATTTCTGGGACAGAGAATCAGTGCACCGCATACAACAATAAGCTCACCGCAAACGGGCAAAAATCTATAGCCGCACCATCCCCGAGTAAGCAGCGAGGAGGAATGAGGTCACGATTCGTAAAAGAAAACAAGAGGGTTTGCACTCTTCATTCCTGAAATGGCTATTCTGTATTATTACTAAGAGAGGTCAAGTCTTCTGAGTGCACGTAAAGTTAAATCTCATTGATGGTCATTGGAGTTTCACACAAGGTGTACGGAAGCCATTCTTCCCTCCATTTGTGCGGGAGGAGCCTCAAGGGGAAACTCTGGGGGTGAGGCCCTAAGGAAGTATCTCCCACCGGCTTGGCTCATCTCTCAATACTTCTTGGCCGATGCAATGGCCAAGCTTTCGAATGAACTTGGAAGAAAATTTCAAGCGCCCCGTGACAGTAATGAGACTCACAGAGGCGGCCTCAAAGTTTGGAAACCCACCAGGACAGGACAGCACAAGGGTTCGGAGACAGGATCAGAGGAAAGGCAAGCGGGAGGGTCCTAATCTCTCTGGAGTGCCCTTTCTGAGCCAAGGGGGCAAGTTCCGCATTATCTAAAGCGAAAAGATGATCATCAAAAGTGTACGCTTACAGGAGATTGCCTGAATTTCCCCCACTGCTCCACGGAATGGGTTCCGAACACAAACCCTTAAGGGGGCCTGAGGAATCCGTGTAACTGGGGAGAGTGGCTTAGATTTACACAACTGCGTTTCTAAATCCCACAGCTCAGAAAAGGCCTTCCTGAGAAACAGTCGCATTAGGTGAACATTCACTCGGAGAAGATGGGAGAAATACTCTGCTAACTTTTTTAAGAGTATGGTCGCGGTGGATCGTTGCCTCACCTGCTTCTGCTCCTCTCCAAGGCTGTCCCACATAGATGCAACGATTTTTGAGACCTCTCCAAAGGTTGCATTGGGGTTTTGACCTTTAATTGCAGCCTGTGTGTCTCTGAAAAACAGGGCATATGCTGACACTGGCTTCTGGGGCTCATTGGGATCTTTCTTTTTCTTTTTCTTTGGAGTCTTGGGCTTCTTGCCAGAATCTGGAGCAGCTCTTTTCTCTCCAATGGCCTGCAAAGCAGGAAGAAAATTCACTGCCTCGAATGTCCTCACAGCGAAGGCGGCAAGACCGAACCAGATCCGCAGTTCTTTGAAGGTTTTGTTAAGCAGATTCATCAACAGATGAATCACCGGCAAAAGCAGGGGAGGGGTAAGTTTTCTTAGAGTTAACTGGACAGCAAAGATTAGCATTTAGAACATTGATTAATGAGACCCAGAAGTATCTTCAATACATTCATAACATATGCTCTAAATAGCAATTATGAGTAATGAAAAACAGAACACGATACCAGGCAATGAATGAAGTATGTGCATATGTGTGTGTGTGTGTGCATTACATGCGTACACATAAAATATTTTACATTTTCAGAGGTCTTAGAAGGATTTTAAATAATAATTCAGGATGCAGATCATATTCAGATATTTTAAACTGAGGTCCCTTGCCAGAGTCCTCTGCCATATATGATCAGTCTGAATCGATTTTTTGAAGCGTCAAGTTTTATCTTACCAGAATGTTCCTTTGCTAATGTTTTATCTTACCAGAATGTTCCACCAGAAATGCCGGTGGAAATTAGCTACAATCCCTAAGCTCACATAGTAAAAGAAAGGTCATCTTTATTTCTTTATGCAATTAAAACTTTCTGAAGAATAGGGTAACAAGAAACGTTAAAAAAATGTCAAAACTCCCTTAACTGGGGGGAAACTGATATTCTTCACTAAAATGAAAACAAACCTGTATGAGAGCAATAACTGATGGTTAAAATCACCTAGGCTATAAAGAAGACTGATAAGAAAAGAGTTATGACATATAGTGAGTGACTCTGTCCAGAAGAATATTGTCATAGAGACAGTAAGTCCTTTACACATACTTACCATATGAGCCCTCTGAGATCAAAGCCACAGACATGCCATGGGTATAGCTCCCTATATTTATATAGCAATGAGCTCCAGACTCACCTGCTGCTACCATCATCTAATCATATAATGTCCTTCTCAGAGAAGCAGGAGAAGAGATGCATCACCCCTGTTTTAACCCCCTACATTATAATATGACTGTACTGAAGACCATTTTGCAGTTAACTTCAGGAATGCTGAAATGTTTGACAAAATCGGTTTTAAAAGCCAGCCATGGGGAAGATCAGCAGAGATAGGCTCAAGTTCCTGACAGATTGGTTTTTAATGGCCTTGAGTCTTGAATCCTAAATTCAAATTTTCCAAAAGTATCATTATTTTCTGAATGACAGTCATTTGGAACTTAATCCAATTACTAAAATTTGTAGGGAGAAAAATGGTAAGTAACTTGTTTCTGAGTGCTCTGGACCCTTGCTGTGTTGGGGAATCACAAGTCCACTTTTCGGTGGGCCTATCACACGCACTATTTGAGTGATAACAACATCTGTACTTCATACAAGTAGTGTACACACTTCAGATGCTGGTGAGCCACATCTCACCTCTTCTCCAAAATGCCAGCTTTCATGACTCACACAATTAATTCATTAATTTTCAATCATCTTTTTTCCCCCTAAATTCTCAGAATCATTGCGACTTGCTTAATTCTAGTTAATGAATCTGAACTTGTAAGGCAGTCAGATGCCTTTCGGTTAGAGCTTCAATGGGCGCCAAGTTTTCCTTCAGTGAAAAAATACTGCTTTGGCCCCAAGGAAAAAAATATCTGCATATAACACAGATTTTTCTAATTGAGTCCAATAACTATACACCTTTCCTGGAAGAAACTTTGGCACTGTTTGCAGCAACAATGCCCTGACCAAAGGCAAGGTGAAAGCGATTTCCAGGGCAGCTCTTCCCAGAGAAGAGCTCAATCTCACTTCCTGTAAAATAGCATTCAAATGTTGACAGCCTTTGATATCTTCCTTGGATAATCATGATGTGCCCTGATCATTGTTACCTTTTAAGAATAAACTTGAAATGAAGAATCTCACAGTTTAAATAAAAATCCCAGAATTAATTCTCCTACCGAAACCTGTATGTGATTGACTGAAGAAGGCTGGGAAAGGTGGAGAAATGGTTTTCCCCAAAAGAGACACAATCAATGATAATTTTAATCTTTCTTTCTCGGCTCAGTTGCTTAAAGGAGAACAAATTGGATTCCTTGCCTTTACACAAAACCTAGACTCTTGCTGAAAATGGAGTAAGCTAGGAGTCACAGATAAGGTTCTCCTCAGCCATGACAATTTCAGTGTGGTACAAAAGTGAGTATCAGATCAGTGGAAACGTGAGTGAAATGAAAGGAATCCATTTGAATGGTGTCATGGCCAGTTGTAACTTAGCTGTGCCTTATTCCCATCCCTGGAGTTTCTTTATAATCATTGTTTCTCACTTCACCTTACAGAGGTCCTTTTAAGTGCGAGCAGAGACTGGTAATCCATTTACCCAATCTGTGTCCAGTGGAGTGCTAACATGTCCAGTGAGGTGCTAACACGTCAGGACAGATCAAACCCTCCTTCTTTAAATCCCTGCAATATATTCTAACCTCCCTTCCCTCTTCCGTCATCACTCTCAACCTTCTCTAGCTCTTCTTCTTCTTCCATTTGCTACTTAAAAATTAATGATGCTCAGGGCTCCTCACACACTCTGAGAAGTCCTGATTACTTCCATGTCTCCATATTTACGTGCTGATGGTCCCCAAATCTGCTGTTGTACCTCCAGTGAACTGAGTTGTAGCTCAAACGTGGATGCTTCATATTCAACCCGTACTGTGCCAAACTCTCATCTTCTCCATGGGAGAAAAAGTAACACTCTTCTCTCTCTGGGCCGTTTCTCTCATTTGCTGATATCCATGCTTACTCTCATACTAAAACCCCATTTATCTTTGATTCCTTCAAACCCCAGTGGATTACCAAAATTTATGACCCTCTCTCTTATATGTCTCACTAAGCTGGTACCTCCTGTCAGTTCCTTCCTTTGCTCAAAGGAAACACTTTGTAACAAAAGGATCTTCTGATCCGTTTTCTTTCCTCCAGTCCCTCCCTTTGTAACGCATTCCGTATACAGCCAAAGCCATCTTTTGAAAGCATAAAGTTGCGTATGCCATTCCGCTATGCAAATCATTAATCAGCTCTCAACTACCTGCTTCCACATTTCAGCTCCTACTTTCTTCAATTCCTAGTTCTTTCCTCCCCATATCAAACTGTTCATGATACTCATAAATTGGCATGTACTTCCTCTGCTCCCACGGCCAGAATGCCGGCCCCTCTCTTCTGCCTCACAAACTTTTATGTATCCTCTTAGACCTAATTCAAACATCACCTTCTCAATAAAGTCTTCCTCAAATCACTCTCCCAAGCAGAATCGATTACAATCTTAGCCCACCAGATACATCAATTATACTACTAATCACACCTGGAGCTAGTATTAAACATTGCTTTTCATCCCCAGTGGGGAGTCCCAGAGGTAGTAATTCTCTTATAAATCTTTATGTCACCAGAACCAAGCGAAATGCAAAGCACAGAGTAGGGACACAACACATACTGAATAGGAGTGAATAGGAGTAACTGTGTATCTAGGGTAAGTAACTTGAATGAAACAGAATACCTTTCTAAGCATTCAGAAAAGTCCCACCTGCAACTAAGTTTTTATTTCAAACCATGCGTATTTGAGTATCGCTCTCCATGACAAAAGCAGAAATGTGGAACAATTAGAACTTACTAAGTGGTAAGCATCATCGACGGAGTAAGGCTGTCCAATGTGATGGTCGCTCGCCAACTAACCGGGTGAAACTTATCCACATGGACGTTAACTTAGAACCAGAGCACTTTAAAATTTCTGGGGAAGCTACTGTAAGCCTTCCCTTTGCCGGCTGGGAAAATCATGCCCACGTGAGTTAAGTGACATGTTTGACGCTTTATAATCAGTAGGAGAAGTCAGATCTCCCAATTTCCAGTGGAATACGCTTTTCACAAAAAATGAGTAAGTAAAAGCGGGGGGGGCAGGGGGGCATCAAACCATCATAAATTGAAATGCTAGCCAAAACCCGCGAAGAGAAGGAAGGTACTACCATGAATGAAATTCAAAGACACAGCATGAGGTGCCTGTAAATTCCTGGGTAGGTGACGCACTAAGGCAGACTTACTCTGTTAGATTCATCAGCATCCTCCTCATTGATGGAGCTGGAAGGGGAGGGCGTTGCCGATTTGCTCGCTGGAGGTGAAGGAGACGTGTGAGGCATACCGGCGCCTCCCAAATTTAACCCCAACTGGGCACTGAGCTGAGACTGGTTGATGGTGGTGAGCTGAGCGGGAGGCATGATCCCAGAGCGAGCAGCATCAGTCATGTGGACGATGGACCTCATGATCAAGGCGTGATCCTGACGGTACTGGGGCACTTGCGTGTGGCTCTGGTCCTAAACAGGCAACAGACAACAAGGAAGGGAGCTCTTAGTGCTCTCACATACCAACACCCCAAGAATGTCAGCAGTTCCTTAGGCAGGTGTGACCTGATCCAGGATGACAGCCCCCAGTCGTTCATCCACTAGAAGGACTCTTGCCCCAAAGCTGAAGGGTCAAAAGCACAAAGCCCAATTTATCCAGCCTCGTCTATTTCACTCTAGGACTATCACCAAATGGCTTTAAAAAATAATAATAAAAGCCTATTGGCAAAGAAGGATAAACTTCCAACTTCTGCTTCTTACTGAGGAAACGGACAAGGAAGAAAAGGTTGAAGCGGAGGTTTAGTCCTTTCTTCCAGCTTATCCGTTGGGTCTCTGTCCTTCTCACACACACACACTACTGGTACCATTCCCCCAGACCCAGGTCTGCAAGGGCAGGAGAATCCGGTCTTCACTTTATCCTTCCGGGAACGCATTTGACAAGTAGGGGGGCGGGGGTTAGGGAGGCACAGAGCCAACATCTGCTTGCTTCAGGGCACCCTTTCTATAAAACCCTCTGTGGTTAACCAGAGGGTCATTCCAATTCTGAATTACATTGTCAATGGCATCTGGAAGTCATTCAGTGCCTTTAGGACTGGATATCACTTTCTTCATCTTAAACCTGCTTTGTTTTCTTTTGCTCACTCCGCCGTGATTTAAGATACTAATGGATTTTTAAAAATATATGTAAGGAGGAAGTAAAGCTCATCAGAAGCAGCTGCTCTGAAAGTTACTGCAGTCACGTCTAAAGTAGCCTTCTGCTGTGAGCAGTCATCTCAAAGGCTTTAGAGTTAGTTGGTGCTGCTGCTTTTCTTAATTCTGAAGAATCAAAAAAAATGAAGACATGCTTTTAAACAACTTCTTTAAGACTTGTCATTTAGTCTGAGTCTGTGATTTTTACTGACACCAAATTCTCTCGACTCACAGTGACCCAGAATCTAATTTTATACAGGAGCCTCTGAATTCTTTTTTTTTTTTTAATGTTTTATTTATTTCTGAGAGAGACAGAGAGAGAGAGAGAGCAGGGGAGGGCCAGAGAGAGAGGGAGACACAGATTCAGAAGCAGGCTCCAGGCTCTGAGCTGTCAGCACAGAGCCCGACGCAAGGCTCGAACCCACAAACCGTGAGATCATGACCTGAGCTGAAGTCTGACGCTCAACGGACTGAGCCACTCAGGCGCCCCAAGAGCTTATAAATTCTTAACTGCTCCTCTTTTGAGTCTTTCTGAGAAGACTGACTTTTGCTCTTTAAAGAAACAAATGAGTTGTAAATATCCCAACTGGAGCATTTGGTTTCTTAATGTTAAATATATAAATATCACTAAATAAGAAGGCATTACTATCAATAGGAAACTAGCTGAATGAATGATGATCTAGCATCCTACAGGTATTATGAAGCTTTTTAAAATAATGAGTGAGGTTTATGTGCATTGACTTAGGACAGGGTTTCCAATCTTGGCTCTATTGACATTTTGGAGCAGATAATTCTTTGTTGTAAGGCTGTCCTTTGCATTATAGGACGTTTATAGCAACACCAGCCTCTGCTAGATTCCAGAAGCAACTTCTCATTCTCCCCTCCAGTCATGACCAGCAAAAATATCTCCAGACATTGTCTCTTGAGGGACAAAATTTCTCCTACCTGAGAACCACTGGCCTAGAGGGATATCCAAGATACAGAAATTGAAAAAGCAAGTTGTAAAATAATTACAGAGTATAGTCCCCCTCCCCTTTTTAAAGTATCATCTAAACTTTTAACGATGGTTGCATTATAAGAGAAAGAACTGGAAGGGGAAGAGAAGAGCATCTTAAACGTTTCTATCTATAAAACCACAAAACAAAATGAATGAAAAAAAACAGAACAAACATACTAGTGAGGAAAAGCTAAAAAGGTCTGAGTGGTTTAAACAGTGGTTTAAACAGTGGGCCAAGTGCTAGGATTTTATCTTAAATGTAGAATCATCCCATTTCTTAATAATTCCTGAGTTCCTGAACTGCTGTGGAATCCTGGACAAATGTGTCACATTTACCAGAACAATCTCACACCTCTTGGTCTCGCTGACAATATTCTAAAATATTACATTCTATCTACTGGCAGGTGTCCCTCTGCAGACCTGTATCACAAAAGTGGATTTTACAGTATCAGTGTGTCCTAATTCTTTTCTTTGGATTAGCATTCCACCACTCACTTAGCCATTCCTCCTAAAAAATTCAAGCCGCCTACCTGCTCTTCCATGCTCTTCTAAGGTTCCGCCATTGCTTGTTTATGTCGCTTCTACCCACCAACTACTGACGATTGGGTTATCTTATTCTTTTTTTTTTTTTTAATGTTTCTTTCTTTATTTTTAGAGACAGAGAGTGTGCGCAGGGTAGAGGCAGAGAGAAGGAGAGAGAGAAGCCCAAGCAGGCTCCCTACTGTTAGCAAAGAGCCCAACTTAGATCTTGATCACGACCTGAGCAGAAATCAAGAGTTGGACGCTTAACCAACTGAGCCACCCAGGCGCCCAAGCGATCTTATTCTTAATTCCACTCTCCATATGTGTCCTTCAGAAAGCATTTTAAAAGTCCTTTCAGACTTATTTAAATCTAGATGTTTTAAGTATTTACAAGGAACTTCCAGATTACATTTGAATTAAGTATCTTAATACTGACTGTAAAATAACAAATTAGCTAACTGGCATGACCATGAAATATGATGCTCTCTAATTTACGCAACTTTCTCATGAACAGAGAAGTTGCTTTGCTCCAATGCCTATGAAATTCAGCACATACAGATATTGATTGACTTATCCCACATCCACGGCATTTCAACTGGATCTCCTGGTCAAACAGAAGGCCAAGAAGTTAAGTTTTCTTGGCTTCGTCGGCTCTTTCTAAATTTTACCTGCAGTGTCACAGAGCAAGCTGGATGGGAAAACGGTGACAGAAAGAAATGAATGGGGTGGGGCCCCAGGCTCGCTACTAGCCATCACCCCCCTTTTAATGAAAGCATTATATATTCATTTATTTTATAAATTGAGAGTGCTCATAACATTTCACTTGAGAGAGAAAGAGAGAGAACAGGGGTTTTCTGCAATGGGGACAGAGAGAAGACTACTCCTGAAACACACTGGTGGTAGGGACCAAGCCTTGCCAAAACTTAGAGCCATCCACACAGCCTTCAGATCCCCAAACATGTAGGTGCCTGCCATCTTTCTTATCTCCCACAGCACAATGCACCAAGGGCCTCTAAAACATTTTCAAGTAACCCCCAAACCACATAACTGATGCATCAAAATGTGCTAGCATTTGCCATGGTCCACAATTATGCCGTAACAAATTCCTATGTATGAGGACTATGGAACAAGAAGATTAGTGGGGAAAGTGTCTCTAGAAATTCAAGTTCCTTGAGGGCCACCAATTATTACCAACTGCCTTGGAGAACTTGTTGATTCTTAACAGCTCCCATCATTTTCCTTAAAAAAAAAAAAAAAAAAAAAAAGGTACCCTTTGAAAGATACTTCCTTTGATCTTAGGATTCCCACTTAAAAAAAGAAAGATGTCAGCTCACTCTGAAGGTATTTATTAAGCACCTGCTATGTGCCAGGCCAGAGAAAACAATATACCAATGCTCAGATCCTTAAAAATTAGAAAACTAGCATGCGATTCTTTTAAGCATTACCCAAATTAAACAAGATTTAGAATGGATTAATAAATGTACTCTGACAAAGTGTAGGCAAGAATAATTCATATATACTCCTCAAAAATAGCTTGCTATTTCTCCTGGTAGTCACGACACAAAAAGGAAATGTATAACCACAGATACAGCCCTAAGAAATTTAATGCTTTTTTGAAAATCATTACCTCTCACTTACTAAAATTAGTCTCTTTAAATTTTTAAAAAATATTTTAATTTACTTTGAGAGTGAGAGAGAGGGGGAGCAAGAGAGAGGCAGAGGGACGGAGAGAGAATCCCAAGCAGACTCCACACTGTCAGTGCAGAGCTCAAGGTGGGGCTTGAATTCATGGACTGTGAGATCATGACCTGAGCCTAAATCAAGAGTCTAACGCCTAACCGACTGAGCTGCCCAGGTACCTCTAAAACTAAGTCTTAAAAGTCTTACCAATGATCACTGAAAGCCAAGAAACTAATAGGTTATTAGAGATTGCCACGATTATATACGAGCTGAAGGCTCGTAGCTTTCACAATTACACTTTATACCCAGGATTCACTTGTATCATTTCCTAAAACAGTTCATCTTTTGGGAAAAACTCATTCTCTCTTCCTGGTCTCACTCTGTCCTCTGATGTTATGAGATAAGAGTTTCCCAACCTCAGCAGGACTGCCAGACACTGTGGTCTGGATAATTCTTTGTCGGGGGAGGGGGCCCCAGTGTATTGTAGACGGCTTAGAAATAAATCTCTGGCTCCTGCACACTAGATATCAGGAGCCTCCACTCCCCAGTCGGGCTGTGACAGCCAAAATGTCTCGAGACACTGGTGAATGTCCCCTGGTGGGCAAAACCCCCCTCACTGGAGAACTACTTCATTAGACAAATATAATGGGAACCATCTTCCTGGTTATGGAGGGAGTGTCCGCAGCCTATGTCTTGCCTGTAAGAATAGAAAACGTTTGCATAAACAAGACAGAAATCGTGATAAATACTGTGAGGAAAATAAATAGGCTAAAGAAAATAAGTTGTCACAAGAATAAGGTCTGCGTTTGATTGGGTCGGTAATGAAAGGCCTCTTGGTGAGGTCATGTGAGCGGATACTTGGAGCCTGAGGAGGGGCGAGCCAGGAAAGGAGGGGGAGGGAATCATGTTCCAGGCAGAGGGAACAGCATGTGCGATGTCTGGGGTGGGAGAGAGCTTCCCCCGCTTGAGAAATGGAAAGGACGCCAGTGCAGATGGGAGCAGCGTAGACAGGATGAAGATGACATTCGGTGGACTGGGGAGGTGGGAAGGAGCCAGATGGTGCGGGGAGGAGAGGTAATCAGGGAAGGCTTCCTGAGGAGGTGACCCACCAGGGCTGAGGTGTAATGGGAGAAGAGAAGCTTCTAAGCTAGAAAAGAGGGAAGAGCACCCAAGGCAGAGCAGAACGTGTGCAAAGGCCTGGCGCCGGAGGAAGGAAAGGAGAGGCCGGTGTTACCAGGCCAGGAAAAGCAAGATTGGCATTGAAGCTGGAGAGGCAAGGAAGGGCCACAACGTGACAAGTCCCATAGTCTATGCTAGGAAGTTGGGATTTTATTCGCAGTGTAGAAGGATGTCGTGATAAATTTAAACGCATTGTATCTTTCTGGGGGGATTATTTATTCCAACAGACGGTAACTGATCGCACCTCATGGGCAACCCATCGAAACTGGTGGGGGGCAATTTGACTGTAATATAAACAACATAAATAGAAATATATATCCTCACACTTTAACCTACGTTTGGAAGCGTACCCGATTCTTTCTGAATGGGCAGGCCAAGGACGTCACAAAATAATAGGAGGCGCACTGTCTTCTATTTGCCCGGAAGTACAATTCAACAAAGGCTTCGTGGCCTGCGTAGGCCTTGGTACCCAGAGTGCTCAGCGAAGACTCGCTCCTCCCTCCACCTGATAAAAGAGCCTCTTGTTTTTTTTTTTTTTTTTTTTTTTTTTTTTTTTTATACAGGAAACAAAGGAATGGAGATTTCTGGTAGGGGTCCCCAAATTTCTTAAATTGCCTGAACTCCAGTCTATTGCTGAACATTAACCGTTTGAGTGACCCGTTATAGTCTGAATAATATAGGTTCAAAAGGAAACTCTGGATTCCCTAGCGTAAATTAAAAACTGGGGACACCCGGATCAATGGACTGCCAACTAAATAGCAAGAAAAGCAAACCTCACCTTTACAGTCAAAGTATGGGGCATGCCTAAGGCTGAGCCTTGCTTTTCTCTCGCTTAGAAACGATAAAAGAGGTGTGAAAGACTTATAAGCCCCAAACCAAGACTTAATCAAGATTGAAGGAGCTTGGCAAAGTGAAAAATGCCCTATCACGATGGGATATTACCCCTGTCATACTTCATGTAAAGATATGTGGGGATTCTGGGTGGGGGTGGAGGTGGGAACAGGCAGTTTGCTCAGACTTGCTCAGCCAACAAAACTCTCCCCGCTCTACATATTAAAATCTGTCTTGACTCATTCTATCAGGCCTGTAGCAAGGGTCCGACCGGACCCTCTATGGCATCTTCTTGGTGCATCAATAGGGACTCTTCTTCCTCCCATGCCTGGTATTTATTATCTTATCTCTGTGCTGCTCACTCAACAGTACATGCCTACACATCCTCTAGCATTGGGTTTGGGGGTCTTGTGCAAATGCAAGATCGATGCTTTCAAACTGATACCTTGTTTTAAAAATCACATGTTATTACTCTGTTTTATTTCTTTTTACGCATGCCAGTGGTGCTGATTTCTGTCTGGATTGATTTTTTTTTTTAAATAGTTTATTGTCCAGTTGGTTTCCATCATAAAGGGCTTCCAAACATCTGATAAGCACCTTCCATGCAAATAAATACTCTCTGTAATGATCCAATGTCAAGTTTTCATAATAGAGGATAGCATCTAATTAGGGAGCAAATAACCCAAATATATTAGTGAGTGTGACTAAATGCATTTTCACCGTGGTGGGTTTTTTTAAGTCAGTATTTCTTGAGAAATGGAGCAATTAAACAATTATCAGTAATAAAAATTGCTTCGTAGGGGTGCCTGGGTGGCTCAGTCGGTTGAGCGATCAACTTCGGCTCACATCATGATCTCATGGTTCATGGGTTCAAGCCCGCGCTGGGCTCTGTGCTGACAGCTCAGAGCCTGAAGCCTGCTTCGGATTAGATTCTGTGTCTCCCTCTCTCTCTGCCTCCTACCCGCTCATGCTCTGTCTCTCTCTCTCAAAAATACATAAACATTAAAAAAAAATTTTTTTAAAGAGATTTGCTAAAAAATTGCTTCGTATTATTAAAGATCAGAGAACTACAAATATGAAATTCAGGTCCGGTAATTTTATGCTCAATTACGTAAGTTACGTCCTTTGTGATGTTAAAACTTTGTTTCTAAGTGAACAGAGAGCAATTGCCACGCAGAGCTCGTGTATTCCTAACCCCAGCAAACCCTGAAACAAACACAGGTATGACAAATGCATACCAATGCTAATTACAGACCTTCACACCACAAACTTGAACTTCGCCAAAATAGATAATTTTTCCTTAATAGCTACTCTCAGGGTTATAATCAAACATACCTACCCATGAATGTTTTGTGAAAAACAGCCTTCCCAAGAGCTAATGAATGGTTTCTTAGCAAAACAAAATTTCCAAGAGTTTACCATAAAACACTTAATGGTATTTCAGCGATACACCCTGCGACTCCTTTGTTTTACCAAGGAGTCGGCTCCCTGCTTATTTTATTCAGGTCTACATGAAAAGTTTAAAGAGGAATTCCTTGTTTACGGCTGTTTATGACTTCAAACTCCCTCTCTTCCACTTTTTATTTAGTGGTCAAGGTACGCCCTTAAGAGCGAATATTCTTTCACTGTTCTCTCATTCACGCATATAGCCAACAAATAACAGATTTATTGAGAACCTAGTATATTCCAGCCCAGACCCTGTCCCGGGTCCGAGCCTGACAGCAGCCCACATTGCACACACAAGAGGGGACAGGATGTGAACGAGCAAATGAGGCTATTTCAAAGGGCGACAGGTGTCACAAGTCAAAGGACGGCAGCAAGACTAAAACTCATCCCTCTGAAAGAAACGTTTGAGCCATCAAGCCAGTTTTATTCGGGAATCTGAGGGATGGAAAGTGGTGTCTTTACTGTCGCCGACCCACTGGCAGGTACTGGCAATACCGCAGGATAGTAGGTGGCCATAGATTAGATCTGCGAAACCCCAGATGCGGGGAAATAAATGACAGTATAACTTTCTAACACCACGTTTCCTTGAATGTTATAAATCAAACAAGTGGTCATGTGTCATATTTCACACAAGCTAAGCGGGTTTGGCGGGAAAGTTTGGGACATGACCCTCTTTCAACAGATGAGCCTAAAGTTAACTAGACCTTAAAGACGGCACTCGCATGTTCAGGGTCGGTAAGTACAGGCCAAGAAGAAAGAGTATTTATTTTAAGCTGTGTATGGTACAAGGCTATTTGCTCGACAGAGAAAGGCAGCCCATGAAACCGTGTGCGCTCTGTGCATTTTTGGCAGACAACTGTCAAGGTGCAGTAACAGCTAAATTAAAAGTGACTTTGGGGGCGCCTGCGTGGCCTATTCGGTTAAGCACTGACTTCAGCTCAGCTCATGATCTCACAGTTCGTGGGTTCGAGCCCCGCATCGGGCTCTCTGCTGACAGCTGGTGGCTAAAGCCTGCTTCGGATTCTGCGTCTCCCTCTCTCTCCACCCTTTCCCGGCTTGTGCTCTCTCTCTCTCCCTCTCCCCCTCTCTCAAAAATAATTAAAAACATTAAAAAATTTTTTAAAGTGACTTTGGGCAATAAACATCTGTAAAACAGTCATCAGACTCTGGTTCTCATATTACATGGAAGAGACACTGGTGGTCAAGAAAACAACTTTATAAACAGTGTCATCAATCTCTAACGGTTAAGAACAACGTAGGGCACTCAGTGGGTCTCAGCAACTGTCTGTTAGAGGTTCACACCGTTTCAGTTTTACAATCTGGACTTAAATAGTTCCACTCAAAGTGAGTGTTTGGCGTAGGTAAGTTGTGCCTCTTCTAAGTTAACTTAGAATAAGAATCCTTTTGGACCATCGCTTGACCAAAAATAAATTTAAATGAAGTCATCATTCAATGTGTATGAGACTGTAGGTCCCTCCAGCGACTGCAAGGCCATCCTGTGGACTACAGCTCTGTGACTCTATTGACAATGGCAATGAACATGTTCATAACAATAATAAGGGCTTGTTTTAATAGAACGTTCCACGCATTAAACACATTAATGACCCATGAAATAACTGTTTTATCTGTAACACATTAGGCAACGTTGCTAAAACAATGCATTAATTGAAAGTCTGCTATTTCTCGAAATGTAAGGTTTTTTAAAGTATACAAATGGCATGAACGTCATTTCGTAAAAACAAAAATAATTCAACTTCGAAATGAGAGCCACAACGAACGATGGCGTGCAGAAGCAAAACTTTGCAAATAAGCTTGGTAATTTCGGATGTGTTGTTTTTTGATACATTCCCATTTCTCTGGTCAAAAATGAGATCTGTCTAGAGTGTGACCTCAGAGTCTTATGAATATTTTAAAAGCTTTAATTTTCTCCTCGGCATGCGTTTCTTCCGTAGGGCTTTCCTCTCTTTCTTTTTCCTTACCAGGTATGGAGACTGTCATGCTCAAATATACCTCCCTTTCTTCTATCCTTTTTAGTTCCATCACACTATGTTCGATACTACCAGAGCAAGCAGAGTAGCATTTTCTATAAATAGGTAGTATCACAATTAAATCCAAAGCAGTATCAAACAGAAAATGTCAGTCCTCTAAACATGAAATATAATGTATGAAGAAAAAGTATGTGAATTATCAGTGTGTTTTATAAATTCTCTTTTGGGGGGCATACAAACTATCAGACTAGAGACAATTATTTTACTGTCTGTTTCTTGGATATCAAAGAGAATTTTGAAATTCATCAAAGCTAACCTTCTGTTATGTACAACAGGCTAAGCTGAAAAGAATGTTAACAAGTTCAATTTTCATTCAATCAGCACTACTGCTCTCTGAAATGTTTCATTGCAGGAAAGAAATAAAAATAATCTATATGGTAATTATGAGGATGAATCCCCCAGTAACTTTCAGCTACATGAAAGGTCAGTTCTATTCAAGATATTTTATCAGTCCCTTGCACATACTCCTGTCCTGTCATTTTAAATCTGAACAGCATTTTATTTTCCCATTTACAGCTACCTGCAGAATTAAGTACTTAAGCCAAATAAGAAAAAAAAAAAAAAAGAAGAAGAAATGTTGAACGCTGGCAAAGGCTATAATAGCACAGAGATAAATCGTTCAGCTGCTCTCTCTCAAGCCTCTGGGGCTGCAGATTTTTCTTCTCCTAGTGCACTGTGGGTATTCAAAACTTGTTCAACATGATTTCATTTCATTTCAGGCACTGCCTGAGAAAACTAAATTACAGAATCAATCATACAGAAGGTCAGAGTGAGACTTCATTACAAGTATTGCATGCTTGCATGAATATCTTTCATTTATGACTGACCCAATATGTCACAATAGCTGTCGAGTAAAAATAATCCACTTTCTGAAATTGATGTACTACTGATGTCAATGCTACTCAGCAGGCTGGGCAGATTATAGAGAGGTGTTAAAAAAAAAAAAAAATACCAACCCTTTGGAGCGCAGGTTGTAGATTTTTTTGAATCGCAATCTTTTGTAGATTAAAATAATTTCCAGATGATCATCTGAACTGACAATAACGCTTAGAGGTAAAGATTTTTTAACCGAAATAATGCTGTCGGTTTTGACTTGCCGACCACATCCTGTTGGAAAATAGACGCATCCGCCACAAGCAAATCAAGGTTGTGCTTTGAACTCACAAATGCGTCGACGTTCAATTTTTCAACTATTTGCTTCCTACTATGAGGGCATTATTTGCATATTTGGAAATGTGAATGCTAATCATCGGACTCCTTTTAATCCCTCCTTTTTGTTCCTGCTTTCTGTTTTTTGAGTATAATGGCATAAATTTAAGGAAGATAAACACATCGTGCTTGTTGCCAACAAAAATGCGGCTAATCAGTAACGTGACAAAACTGTCAGTCTTTTCTAAAGGAAAAGCAATGAAGCTCTGAAGAAAAGCTGGTTCGATACAACATAAACAAGCTGGCTTTTCTTCTTCTATGAGTCTTAATTCACCACAGCAAACCTTAGCAGACAGCCATATTCATTTGGATAATAAAACTTTCTTACTTGCATAAGGTGTGGAAGAACCGACGCACGCTGAAAAGCCGAATGCGTGATGCAGAAACTATTATTTATTATTTTGCTGGTGACCTTCCAAAGGGAAATCTCTGAGGAGCTGCTGTGGAGTATTATGATGTAGACAGCCAACTCGGTACCCGGAGGGAGATATAGAAGAACCTTGACATCGCCTATTTTTAACCATGCCTCTGGCGATTCTGAATTCAAGTTTATAGGTGAACATGTCAGGTAGTACATAGAACAAAGGCAACGACACATTGTATTCATCATAATTCTGTCCAAGTACATTTTATTTTTTCCAACATTTGTGATTTAAGATCCCATGACATTTCTTCAAGGTGAAATTCTACTAGAATTTTCAACAAGATTAGTGTGTTTCGAGCCAAAATAAATATCACTCAGGTTCAGCAAAACTTCAGAAAGGCACCAGTAAATGTGATGAGGTCCATGTAAATACCATGACAACAGCCTGCACTTAGCTAAAGTACTTATACTTTTAAAAATCAATGAAATAATTCAACTGCTTTAGTGATTAGCAATACATTACAAAAGAAGCATTAAAAATTGAGTCCTCTCTCCCAAGGCCAGTCCGTGAAAGCATTGTTCTTTAAGTGTATGTGAATATCATAATTATTTTATGATCCCATCTTTAGTTCTTTCCAATATAGTAAATTCAATTGACCATGAAATGAAATTTCATAGTCAAAATGCCTCCTTTACACTTTTTTATAGCAGCAATAACAGTTTTATAGCTTTAAGGCAAGGTAATTCATCAGATGTTTAATTTAAAGGCAGATTCTTATATTATTAATAAATATTTACCAATTTAATAAAATACACATTTTAGCATGCATTATATGGCCTTTTAACTATTTTTGCAACTTAAATCGGCCTCGCTGAGCGTCTGTGAATAATGGTGAGCCCTGCTAAACTCCCTTGGTGACTAAACACCCTTTTTATTTTTATGGCTTTCCAGAAACAGCACGGCAAGCCTGGCTGTAGAGGAACAGAGGACAGAACCCTCCATTTCCAGTGTCAAAGGGACAAAAAAAAAAAAAAAATGTAAGGAAGTCCACAGGAAACAATTATTTGTGATGGCGAGGCACATTTATGAATACTTAATGACCACTTCCCGACTGTCCCCTGCATTCTTTTCTGACAAAAAAGGAAACCTAAACACCCCGATGTTCAGCTCCAACACAAGAGATCACAAGCAAAAGAAAATGATGCCACGTCAATCCTATTTGGGAAAGTAATCTTATATTTCAGAGAGCACGCTGAATCTTTACACCGCTAATCCAGTACATACTGTTGCTATCTGGGGAATTCACAATGAAACCAAAAAACATCACTGGCATGGTCCTAATGTGCAGAGAAATATGTAAACAAGCAGTAGGATTTGCTTTTTGTTATACCAACACATCTGTTTCATTTTATCAGGGCTAAAAAAAAAAAAAGTCCTCTAAACTATTAATCTTGTTTTAAAATGTCTGCTTAGTACCTCACCTAGATCAACACAAACGTATTATAAACTATGATGGGAAGACAAAAACAAAAATGAAAACAAAAACAAAAAAAAACAAAAAAACCCAACAATCCCAGCAGAATAGTTTAAAATACTTAAGCAGATTTACTCCGGTGATTGCTGACGATAATTGCACACTAAGAAAAATGGAATCGAAATGATTACATTAGTGATCTTGCCTCTCTGGAGTGCTTTCTTCCATGTTTATGACAATAAATAACACAATTAGGTATATTTCACACACTAACCCACTCTCTATTTTCCTCTGCTGGGTATAAGCAATTATTCGCCTTCCCTTTCTCTGTATCACAGTCTGAGATTTCATTTGACATAGGGGCAGAACATGTACCATCATAAACATCATGTCATAATCCAACAAAGGCATAGAAGGGCCTCCGTTTCTAAAATCTCTCCTGGGCAAACTTTTAACTCAAGGACATCTCTGTGGTCAACCACAGCCACGGGGAGATCGGCTAATTCCAAACCAATGAATCAGACTCATTGAAAACCGTTTCAAATCAAGAAGGCTCTTGCTGGGTCTCCTCCTCCTTTAGGTGATCATCAACCAACCCATAACTCTCTGGTCCCTGCACTAAAATGGCATTAGGAAGAACAAACCTCACGTCCATCAGTAGATGGGCAGAAGAAGCACGTTTCAGAACATAGACTCTCGGTCTTTACCGTGAGAAGTGCAAACGACTGAAACAAAAAACACTTTCAAGCAATAAATGTAGTGCCTACCATGTGCAACCCGCTGCTATGAAGCACGCCATCTTGTTCCGTGAGATTTCTTGAGATGGTGATGGAAGGAAGATCCAGGCTTTGAGGGGGAAACTGGGGGGTGAATTCAGTTCCCTGGGAAGGCAACGGATCGCTGAGGCCTTGAAAGGGCAGAAGAACATCGGGCATGCCCAGGGCAGGGTCGGACTCCGGAGGAGGCGTGATAGGCGGGATTTCAAACTCCTCATCCCCGAGGCTTGGCGTATGGAACGTCTGCTAAAAGGAAACAAAACAGAGACGTCTTCACGTTCTGTTCCAGTCTCTTATTTCTCTCGGAGGGGAAAAAGGAAGGTTTTGCGTGAAAACACTGCATAGCTAGGCCAAACATTTATTTCTCAAATGAAAACATCTTAAACACAGATTTCCATATATAAAGTTTTGCTGATCATTCTGATTAAAGATTTAAGTCTCATTATCATATGGTTTTAATGGAGTATCAGTATTAACAGTTTTTTAATGCGTACTTAATTAGCAACATCTGTCTTCGTTCTTACTTGGCGCACCAGCGACATTAGATTTGGCTATATAACAAATTGCCACTTTATTGATATGTTAGCGAAGCGGCTCAAACCGCTTACATTATCCACGTGCTGCATAAAGTGCTGACGATTTTGTGGTGCGCACACACAACATTAATCCAGGAGTGAACAGTACACATGTTTACTTTCTGCCGCAACATATCAAACGCCTAATATTTTGCCGTTTTACTTTCCTTACTGGTATATTCCCAGGCGCAGAGAACGCTTCTATGGAAATTGTTAAGGTTCCTAATGTAAAATTTTATATAAGGCTTATCAGAGCATATATTAAAAGGTCCTGGTGCTTTTATCTAAACTGTAAGGAGAGGGATTCTCTTTTACGATGACTTTAATACGTTTTTATCGGAACATTTCTAGGGGTCTTCAACTTCGAAAGATGATCTACAGAATGAGCACAGAGATACACTGATATACACGTAGGAACGCTATTGCTGTTGCTCACTTACTTAAGCAAGTGCTATTTCTCAAGACCTAAGTAAATAATGCACTACTTTTGTCAGAGCGACTTAGATCCTTAAAGACAGTGTTTTAAAATGAGGCCTTTTGATGTAAATTAGGGCTGCCATTGTCTACCAAACTAACCACCTTTCTTAAAATAGAACTCAGATTTCATGGGGGTGGCGCGGTCAAGGTCTAGGATACTCTTTTTGGTAGGGTGAAGGAGTTAGATATTCTTTTTTCTAGCTCAGAGGATCAAAGTTCTAGTTCATTATTCGTAGTATTTTTTTGAAGAATTAACTGGTGCAAGATCGTTTGAATCTGCTGTAATTGGTTAAGAGAACTAATTAAGAATGGAAAACCATCATTCTTCAAACTATCGATGATGATATAGAACATAATAATCACTTCAGAAAAAATAAAAAAAGAAACTGAAGGAAAAAAAAAGGAAAAAAAAATCTGTGCAAATAGAACCTGTCCATTGTTAACGGCATCTCGCCAGAAATAAAGAGGTCACATGTTATGGGAATCTATGGCGGACAAGGTGAACATCTTGAAGTTCTTGGCAGACTCAATATATGCAAAAACATTATAGTATAAAAACATATCTGAAACCTAGAATGAAGCATTAGGTTCTCTGACGTATTGATTCTAATACCGACGCCCCAAAGACGTCAATTTCTTACCGTGGTACCCCAAGCGCTCAAACACAAAGGGACGGGTTGGCCACAAACGTGGTTGGCTAATGAATGTAACCCTATGGCTGCATTTGCCGTTATTTTGGCACTAATGTGGTCTAGTAACAGATGCAACTGTAATTTGTGACTCATTTGCTACCCCATTACTGCTTAATGAAATCTAACATATCACATTAACAATACGGATAAACACTCATTCTTGATATGTGGCATTTGGCTGTTTTCATTACCACTGTAATTAACACTTGAAATATTATTTCAATAAATATTTAAAGTACTTTAAAAATGGTCAGGGTAATCAGGACACAGACAGAAAACATAAAGCAAATGTGTGAATTTCCAACTCCGAATCTTCCAGTCCCTGTGGCGTTATCTACGGGGCAATATCTATGGGAAGGGAATTGGTTTCAGGCACGATTTCGACTTCACAGCATTCAAACCTAAAGTCTTCCTGAAGTAGTTTGCACTCATTAAAATGTTAAAAAACCAAATAAATTTACTTTTAACGCAATGACTGGGAAATTAGGCACACGCTGTAATGTGGTGCATTAACATTTACTTGGGCTTTATTTTTGTGTTCGAAAAAAGACATACAGTGAAATCACTGCGAAAGATTAGCTCTTAAACTCTAATGTAAAGCATGTCTTATGCTAGGCGGTCAAAATTAAGGGGGCTTTCACTTTTATATTTTGTTCAGGAACATTGTCTTATGAATAATGTGTCCCTACGGTATAATTTTTTCAAAAACAAATTCGGGGCACCTGGGTGGCTCAGTCGGTTAAGCATCTGACTTCAGCTCAGGGCATGATCTCACAGTATGTGGGTTCGGGCCCTGCATTGGGCTCTATGCTGACAGCCAGCTCAGAGCCTAGAGCCTGTCTTCGGATTCTATATTTCCCTCTCTCTCTGACCCTCCCCTGCTCACGCTGTCTCTCCTCTCTCTCAAAAATAAATAAAACATCTTTTAAAAAGTCAAAAACAAATTCCATTTTAAGTTAGAATTGAGTATATTGCTGGAGCATAACCTAATAAAATGACATTATAATAAATCACCAAGAAAATGCAATAAACTCCTTTTAAAAGAGAGATCATTATATATCTGTATGTATATGTATGTGTGTGTATATGTGCACATATATAGTTAAGCATTCCTTAGAGAAAAGAGTAACCCCAAACCCTGGATAAATCTGAGATTATAAAAATAACCACGCGCCGCACCAGTACCAACAAAAAAGACACTGGCTTTTGTGACTCTGCCGTCTGACTGATATCAGGTTAATCGTTTAGAGCCTCCGATGATTACTTTTTACAGATACTGACTTTTCAGTGTTTACCTTGAACATGGTAAAATAGCATGTACATGGTTAAATACCATCTGTACTGAAATGTTCAAAACATTTGTTCCTTTTGATAAAAATGCAAATCTGGAGAACTGTTGTATCAACATATAACAGCCAGCGTCTGACACGGTGAATTATCACAGCTGGAATTAAATTGTCTCCAAACAGCTGCTGGCAGTAGAGCTTTCATCAATGTTTGATTCAAATGTAGGGAAAAAATCCTACAGAATGACGCATCATGTTGTCCTTACAGATGGGGGTCTGTGTTCATTATCACAGACAACACGGCAGCGAGCGCCAGACAATATCCCTGGTGTAGGCGGTCTTTCTGGTTAGAGAGACGATGACCATTGCGGAGATGATTAATCTATGAATATCCTTGATTCTCGCTTCTCTGTTTTTCCTAATAATTTTGCCAACCGCATTTCTTTCATGCCACTTGCCTCCCTGTTCCAAGATCATTTACAAAGCCATGACGGTTTCCATCCTCTGGGGCCGAGCGAGTCCGGTTGCCTATATGTGAATGTATTTGGAAAATGAAGACTTTTTATTATGGGGACCGCAATAGGAAATGTTCCACTTGGACCAATTTCACCTGTTTGTTCTTGTTCTAGAATCTTAAGTCTCCCAGTTTGCCATGTGTGAGGAAACCATTTTCTTGATCTAATCAAGGGCAAGGTTTTTCTGGGAGGGCGGCCAATGAGCTCGGGCAGCAGCCCTAAGTCAGTGAGGAGGGAATGCAGTAAAACAGCAACAAGAAGATGTTTTGTTTTGTTTTTTTCTTTTCCATTTGTACCAGAAAACTGTAGACAAACCCAGAGCCATCCTCCAGTTTGCCCTGCTATGACCAAGCCCTGGAGCATGCCCTTTCATTCATTCAGTCTCTACATATTTACTGAACACCTACTATGTGCCAGGTACTGTAAAAGTCTATGGGGATCTAACAAGGAAACAAAACACTCACTTCACATCACTTCCACTGAAGACCAAAGAAACCATAATACTCTTCTCCCTCATCATTCCCCAAACCATGGCAACTTAATGAAATTATCCCCGGAGCTTTGCGGAGTGGAAATACTTTCTATTAAAAGTCCCTTCCACCCCCTAGTTTCCAAAATAACCACTTAGTTGCTTCGATGCCAATTTGGATAGATAGATTTTATGTGCTGTCTTACACATTAGTTTTGTTGGCATATACATTTCTTTTCATCGAGAGATGCGTGTGAATTACTAACGTTCGTAACAGCCTCCGGATAAGTGACAGACTTGTCAGGTCATTTTCTTTTCCAAAAGGTTTTTCTCCTCCGAAGTCGTTACCTTGCGCCACGTAAGAGAGATAAATTCGATACTTTGCTTTTTCCCTTCCAGCCTTTTAAATGATCTAAATAACACACGAAACATGAACAGACACATGAAGACAGATGCCTACCTCACTGGCTGCAAAGAAAGCACTGTTGGCCTCAGCCATGGTCATGTAGTTATTGTTCCCAAACTGAAAGAAAAGAGATTGTTTTACGTTAATATGCAGACAGACCAAGAATCCCGGCTGGTTTGCTGAAAACTCGGATGGGATTTGTACGGAATGCTGGGGTCATGAATTAAAAGGGTAGTTTCACTCGGACCGAATGTGAACTGTGACGGGTTTTGTGCGACATGGAGTCGGCTGCTTCCCTCGGAAAATAAAGCACAGAGCCGAGCTAACTTGATAATTCTGGAAAACGGGGTTGTTTCTCATCAAGACGAACAGCGAAGGGAGGCAACTGCGGACCTTTGCTCCCCACCGCCCCCCACCCCCCCCGGTCCCGGTCACTAGTGGGTGTTGTTTAACTGCACTGGCATTTGTGAGAGAGGAGAAGGAAAAGTTTCCAAGAAAATCACCTTGACACATTTTTTACAGCATGTTGAGATTTCATAGCTTACTTTTCAAGAACAGATGTCACAAGTGTGAGTAGGTTAAAATGTGAATTAAAGGGAATAGAATCCAATTCCCAGGCCTCGAATTCTATTTTCTAGCGAATGGGGTGTGGCATGGATATAAATAAATAATAAGACTAAAGGATATTTTTCAAATCTCCAAACAGAGTTGAAAACGGTATCTGTATCCATCAGAGCTGTTGAAAACAGTGATATTTAATCTCCCGATGTAACATTAAGTGCAAAGAGGTTTGAAAAATAAGCGGAATCCTATGAACACAGCAATTTTTATTTAATTCCCTAACACAATAGCCCATTCATACCATCGCAAATAAGACTGTATCAGCATTTCAGGCGTAAGCTCTTTACTGCTGGAGACCTGTTATCAAAATGTAAAACTCGGATTTTGCCAAGAACGTATTTTCAGGTTCAGATGGTATAAGGAGGCATGTTTTGTTGCTTTAAACATTCTGTTATCAGTCTGGCAATATGGAAAGGCTCTGTGAGCCTAATTATCTGGAGCTACATTATTTTCACAATTTTATGAAGTGGTAAAAGAACGCCCGTCTTTTTGTACAGTGTATTGTCTCTTCCTTTTAGTGCATCAAAATAACACACAGGCTTGGGATCCAAAGGGTGAAATGTAGACATCCATTCTCTCATATAAATAGAGCTACTTAATTATTTAAACTAAAAGGCGGGGCACGCCTGGGTGGCTCCATCGGATATGCGTCCCGACTCCTGATCTCAGCTCAGGGCATGATCTCATGGTTTGGGAGTTCGAGCCCCGCGTCGGACTCTGTGTTGACAGTGCAGAGCCCGCTTAGGATTCTGGGTTTCCTTCTCTCTGCTCCTTCCCTGCTCTCTCTCAGAATAAATAAACTTTAAAAATTTTTAGAAAAATAAAGTAAAAGGCATAACTTCCCCAAGGAGAGAGAGAGAGAGAGAGAGAGAAGAGAAATACAGAGAGATGCATGTAGAAAATAAATAGACACACATGGATATGGAAGATCCACAGAATCCTCTTCATAGTAAACCCGCCAACACTTACTTCCAGGGCGCTCTGGGCCCCTGGCTCTGAACTTGTTGGGTTCGTGCACAGACGCTGGACTGACACGCTACACTTTATCTATCATACCAGGATCCAAGCACTAAGCGGATTCACGCGGAAGGTTCGAATGGTTCCAGAGTGGGGCTGTGGTCTCCGGAAGCAAAATCCCACCCTGTAAAATGACTCCTAAAGACACACTCACACAATGGGCCCACAGATTGCTCTGGATAAACATCTTTCTAAGGATTTCTGAAAGATGTACCTGTTAGCAATCAAAGGAGACCTTTATCTAGTGTTTCGAAGGCATGGGGTACCAAACCCGTGTGGGGGCAGTTTCGCCAACATATACTTATGTCCCAACCCATCATGGTGCATACATCAAATAGGCGTCACCTGTAGGTCCAGCATACCTCAATAAAGTGCTTTTCAAATAGTTTTAAAGTTAAAAAATGGTCCATACCCCCCCGCCCACATCCACAGACATATTCCCCCCACCTTTTCCTACAATATTAAACACGTGCAAGCCAAAGCATAGGTTTCTGGCTGGGAATTTCTGATGAATTAATGATCCTAGAATAACATCTCGGGCCTCCATGCTGACCATCCTTTCTGGATGTTCATGAGGACTTGGGTCCCGATGTGCATTCCAGGCTCCCCTCCCCCTATGCCTCCAGCAAGCGACCCGCAGCCCGCAACCCAGCTTTAACGTTATTTAAATGTACGTTTTGTTGGGGAATTAGAAATCCATTTAAGGAGAGCAGCTCATTATCAGAGAGTATTTTTTTTTTAAGATTAAACTGACTTATTACCTAATAGCACCTAAAACCACAAAGAAAAATAAAATGGCTATTAAACTAAGGGCCTAAACAATTCAAAAAACAAATTAAGCTTCGAGTAAAATAAGAACTGGGTTAGAAATCCTCTTCTGAACAGTTAGGATGCGAATGTAATTACTGAAGAAACTACAGCTAATCAGCTGTGAATTGTATCCATTAATTAGTATTTGCCCTGGAGAAATGAGAAAAATCAGTAAGAACGCTGGCTCCGTGGTGTGCCCGTGAACCACGCGCCGGCCACGCTGCGTTTAGTCAAGCACGTGGCTCCACTGGTCCACATAATTTGAAAAGCTCTCACCTGAAGTACTGAGCTGGAATTACAAAGCACTCCTTCCATATCTTCTGTATCTATAGCGGGCCTTAGGTAATGGCTTTTCATTTGGAAACACTTGGCGATCGGGCGGGAACAGTTATATATCATCTCAAACGGAAGCCAATGGCTGCCGTCCCATTGGGGGTAAAATATCTCCCCTACAAAGCTGGCCTCACATACTGACTGGTGCAGGGAAGGGGCTTCCTCTAACACAGGTGGCTGGGTCCCTGCTTGAGCATGGTAGGGTGGTTGGATAAAATAGAGGTTGTCCAGTTAAATGTGGCTTTCAAATAGACAACTTTAAAGGTATAAGTATGTCCCATGCACTACTTGGGATACACTTATACTTAAAAAAGAAAAAAGCATTCTCTGTTTATCTGTGATTCAACTATACCGGGCTATTGTGTATTTTTACTTGCTAAATTTGGCCACCCTACAGCATCGTTGAATTGATCACGATGACAGGGATGCCACTTTCCATTTGATTTACCTTATCTCGTAACGCTGGCTTAATTTAATTTGTTTTATTTTAAAATGTGACCTATGAATCCTGCTTTACTCGTTCTGTGTAAGAACAGATCTGATTCTGAGAGAAAAAGTGATCCTTTGGGGGCAGATCTCTAATATAATGACCTCCGAACAATTAGCTTTAACTGAATTGTGTACAATTAAATTTACTTTATGTTCTAAGAGACGGCGACATTGGTAAACACAATATATTACAAAAAAATCCCCAGGTCCACGAGGGAAAGGGCCTTCCCTGTGTTCCCCGCTGTCTCCCCCCAAACTAGCAACGATTCCCCCGCCACGTAATAAGCGCTCCAACACTTGCTGAAGACAGAGGGAGGGGGAGAAAGGTGGATCACACTTTTAACTTCAGTGTCTCGTAATCACCCATCCTAACTGGGGCGATTGCATCACTTATTTTTTTATGATGATAACGAGAATGATAATGATAGCAATAATAGTAATTTCCCCGAGAGGCCTGCTACATACATTATTTTTTCATTTAACTCTCCCAAGCGGGACTAAATGTAATTTATTCTCCCAAAAACAAGTTAGGGGGAAAAAAATTAGTAGCCCTATTTTATAGATAAATAGACTGAGGTTTCGAGGGCTCCATGCCCCAAATCATACAGGTCAGCCCTGGAATCTGGCCCCCCTCCTGATCACTTACATTTCAATAGGCACAGAACCTTGCATATTTCACTCAGTGATGAATTCAAGTTTAAAGCTCGATTTTTATCGTTTTATCATCTTACTCGAGGCTACGGTCTCCCAGGTGGTGTTTCCAGCTACCTCAGTCTAGCAGAATGCACCCCAAGAAAACAGGTGCAGAGTTGCAAAGCCCAAGGCTGCAGACCACTGTCCCTCTTTTATGAGTCACTGTGCGCTCTAAACCAGGTGAAACGTTCTGAGAAGTCCTGCAGCGCAGTCATTCAGCAAACGTTCATTTATGTGCCTACTGTGTGCAAGGCACTGTGCTAGGCCCTGGCAACAAAATGCTGAGAAACACGACAAAGCTCCAACCTGGACGGAGCTTACAGTTTTCTCTGAGCGGGAGACGGCAAGCCTCCCCCCTCCCCCCAAATTTTCCACGGGACACCTCTTTTGGTTTCCTTCACAACAGTCTGCAGGAACACCTTGGGAAACCTTGTTCCAAACTCTTTATTGACAATATTCTTTTATTTTCCCTGAATACTTCTTACAAGAAGCTAATATCCTCATTTCGCCCCATGCTAAAGTTGACGCATTTTACGAATCGCCTAAGTAAGAATTTCTAAATCACTTGTTCTGGGTCATCTTAATTTGGCCGACTTCCAAGCTTTCTAGGCGGTAGCTTTCCACTGTTGTTCCTTGGAGAAGCCCCTAATACCACCACGTAAGGGCCTTTAACGTGATTTCAGGAGGCAACACAGAATATTTCAAATAAACCAAAGGAACATCGGGTGAAACAGAGTTACCTACTGCGAAGAGCATATAAAGACATTAAGAAAGAAACCGGCCAATTCAACGGTTTCAAAGAGCTTACACGTTGGCGGAATGGTCATTTGCGAGGCAGGGGCATTTATGAAGTACACTGGTGATGATCGGTCCTTTCCACTTTGATCGGCTCTAATAGATGTGATCCCCAAAGATAGAATCCCCAAAGATATAATTATAAAGCAGAACTAAATTACTCTGCATGTCGAACTTCTGTACCTTCCTGATTTCACAAAAGAACATCTTCATTGTACCTGGAGGTAGATTTGCTTTTGCGGGCTTGGTGAATAATTATAGCTTCGGCAAATACAATTTATGAAGGGCATCAGTTAAAAAGGGCCATTGCAGGCCTGCTGAAAGAAATTTATGAAAGACCATCATGTTCGTGGCCTGTCTAACCGCGTGAGGTGCCGAAGTAAATTAACGGAGGTTGTTCATTCCAGCCTGTCCGGCAAGAGGCTTGGAAGAAAGCAGACCAGCGCCAACAAAACCCGTCTGTAATCACAAAACGGATGCTTCGGTGTGGTGAGTCCACCACACAACATCATTTGCACTGAACTTATTTTGATACCCATGTAAAGAATTGTATGTAGGCTTCTCATAAAGCAGCAATAACTATAGGGTATCAAACAGCTAAATGGCACATATTTAACCCTTAAAAAAAAGATAATTCCTTCGAATTCTCTTTCCTTTGTTCCCATTAGGTTTGTTAGCAGACACCGTTCAATCTGATGTCTCAGTAAGGACATCTGTCAAGTTGCCTACACAGATGAACTGTGCCCATCATGGATCAAGTGTGCCAAAGGACAGTCACATGATGAGAAGGCGGGGCCTCCGAGTTTGCACACTCTTAAAGGCTCTGGCCACGACCCTGTGGAAAAGAACTTACCAAAGATAATCGGGTTTTAACCATTTCCAGCAGTGGTAATCTATTTCAGGATTTAGAGTCCCAAAGAGGGGACACAAGCCCAATATGGCAAGTGACAATAAATACTGGTGATTAACAGGGGTAGATCTGGAGCTCCGTATCAAGAACATAGAATGATGCAGTGAATAAAGACAGTCCATACCAAAAGCTACGCATTCAACAGTGTGGAAACAAAACACTGGAAACAATGGACTAAGACATATAATGAGCAGGGAGTATACACACACACACATACACAGACACACACAATTCTGCTAATTATGTATATGCAACTATATACAGAGAGAGGATTATGTTCACACATATGTATAATTACACACACACACACATTCACACACATATATTAACAGGTTCAAATATAAAGCAAGATTTTTGTAAGAAAATAAACTTTCAAAAATATTATTTGCCTTTCCATATGCTAAAAACTCCTAGATAATTATCTCCCAGGGGCGCCAGATTCCCATACCCAACAGCCTACAACATTTGCATCGGGATGTCAATAGGCGTCCCAATCATATGCACAAAACCGAATTCCTCATCTTCTCCCCACCCAAACCCGCTCCACCCACAGCCCTCACGAACTCCTTTGATGGGGCGATGACTCAGTTCTGGTGACTCAGGCCCAAAGCCATCCTTGAATCCACTTTCTCCCTTCTGCCATCATATCCTCAAAGGTTGTGCTGGCTCCTCAATCCAGTTAAACCCTCCACTGGTCCACTCCCTCCACTGGATTCACCAGGCCCAGGCCACCCAGCCCCTCCTGGGGTCAATGATGCAGCCTCCTGGCAAATCTCACTGGCCCTACACACTGTCCACCAGTCTATTCTCAGCACAGAGCCAAAGAGAGCCCTTGAAAACCTAAGTCAGGCCATATCCCTTCTCTGAGTAGAACTTTCCAATGGCTTCCTATTCCCTTGGGAAAGAAGCCAAGGACTCATAATGGGCCCATGTTTCTTCTCTGACCCTTGGCCACTGTTCTCCCCCTTCTTCTCCTCCCCTAACCTGCTGGCTTCTCTGTTGTTCCTCCAATACCCCAGACCCAGTCCTACCTCAGGGCCTTTGTACAGGCTGTTTCCTTGTAATGTCCTCAAGCCTCTTGCTCACTTCCTTCTCCTTTTTTCTTAATTTTTATTTATTTTGAGAGAGATAGAGAGACAGATAGAGAGACAGAGGGCTTGAATGCATGTGAGCCTGGGAGGGGCAGAGAGAGAGAGAGACAGAGAGAGAGAGAGAGACAGAGAGAGAGAGACGTGCAAGCAGGCTCCGCACTGTGCGCACAGAGCCCAGCACAGGGCTCAAACTCACGAATGCTGAGATCATGACCTGAGCCAAAATCAAGAGTCAGACACTCAACTGACTGAACCATCCAGGTGCCCCTCACTTCCTTCGAGTCTTTGACTACTCTCTAAAATTTCTCTGCAGCTCTCTTCCCCCTCCAGCACTTTCTAGCCCTCTTCCCCACCTTGATTTTTTTCATAACATTTTTCATAACATATTTATCGTCTTCCCTCCGCCCAACCTAGAATGTAAATTTGGTGAGGATAAGTATGTGTCATCTACTGTTTACACTGACGTCCCAGTGCCCAGGAGAGCTTGATAAATAGTAAGTGTTCAACAAATCTGTGTTGAATGCATGAGCAAATAAATTAATTTCGAGATGTGAAGAGCTGGTACGCAGAACTGTTCTCCAAGCCAAGGAGGGCACCAGAAAAGCACTTGAAATTCAAGCAAAAAAAGAAGAAACCAAGCACCCATCACCAGGGTCCTGCACAAGCCACACCTATGGGAACGAAGGGGTGATGGGAAGAGTTATAGATTCTAATAAAATTAGTATTTTATATGTTAGAGATACTTCGCTTGAAAAAAAATGCTTCATTCTAGAAAATGCACTAGCCCTTTGATAGAAAAGACACAGAGGCCTGGGTGGGTGGGAGCGGAGCATTAAGGGTGGGTGCCTTGGGGTTTGAAAACGGGCTGTGGTGAAAACACCGATTCTGGCCTGCAGGCAAAAAGCCTGGAGAAGAGAAAGCCAGTAATCTAACATGGAGGGACCAAGAATCTGAGCATTAAATCTGACAGTTAATTTTTTTTCTGATTTAAAATATGCTGGTTTTAAATTTTGCTTCAAAAGCTCCGTCAGAGTTTCTCAAAGTGCGGTGCTAGGGGCCACGGACTCATCAGATGAAATTTTAAAAAATGCAGATTACTTGATTCTCCAAAGTTTACTGTAGCAGACTCTC